>NC_040045.1:2362585-2442772 GCF_003713205.1 Coffea eugenioides
TGTGTGTACCTCTTGTTACTTGCTTATGCCTATAATTATCTTTAATGTTATATTTCCGTGACCCTAGATTGGTTAGACCAATGGAGGGTACTCGTAGTGGACGAGGTCGTGGGCGCGGATGTAAGCAACCCTCAAATGAAAGGGGTAACCGAGAACCAATACCTTAACCAAATCCTGAACCTAGAATTGACCCAAATGCTCAAGTAGCCGTTGCTATCCAGCGCATGACCGATTGCTAGCCCATGTAGTGGAACACCAGGGCCAAACCCTAATCCTCAACCTGGAAACCCTGGTAACCATATAAAGGGCGAGGATAGAGCCCTTAAAAGATTTCAGAAGTTCTTCCTACCAAAATTTCTCAGAGGCCCTGATCCTGACGTGGCTGAGAGGTGGCTGGAAAAGATGATCGATATTTTTGCCGCGTTACACTACACTGAGGAGAGACATGTGACATTTGCTGTTTTCCAACTGGAGGGAGCAGCCCGTTCTTGGTGGAATATCATAAGGCTTAAATGGGAACGAGAATAAACACCGAGGACGTGGGCAAACTTCATGAGGGAATTCAACGCTAAGTTTTTCCCCCCTCTTATCCAAGAAAAGAAGAAAGATGAATTCATTCAGCTTCGTTAAGGAACCCAGACCGTAGCCGAGTATGAGAGTCAATTTACTCGGTTATCTAAGTTTGCACCCGAACTGATTGTAATAGAGCAAAGGCGGATAATGTGTTTTGTCCAGGGACTAAATGTTGAGATTCAGAAAGACCTGGCTGTAGCCCAACTTAGCGCTTTTAGTAATGCTGTGGAGAAAGCCCAACGGGTTGAAAATGCAAGGTTACAGGTGAGAAGCTTCCAAGTCAAAAAAAGGGACTTTCTTGGGGGTAGCTCCGAGCAAGAGGGTAAAAGTACACCCCCTAAGATTGAAAAGGGAAACGGGGGAGTACAACAACCGGGGGTATCAAGTGGTGTCTCACCGGGAGGTTCGGTCTCTGCTACTCGTGGTCCCTGTGGATATTGCGGAGGGCCAAATCATACGGAATGGAATTGTTGGAAGAAAAAAGGAAAGTGTATGCGATGATGGAAGTGGCCCGATTATTGATTGCTGACTGCCCAGTTTCGATTGCCGAAAAAAAAAGGACCCAGCAACCCAACTAAGACTAACCCTGGGACAGTCGGAAGAGGAAAGGACTGGATCGAAGGTACCGGGTCGGCGCTGTTTTTCTTTATGCCACTATCGGTCCCTGACTCGTCTGAGAGACGTTAGAAGGTACAATCCAACTGGTTACCTTAGACTTAGATTTTGATAGATCCCGTTGATAAGAAAATTTCGAGGGGCACGAAATTTCTTTAAGGGGGAGAGATTGTGAGGACTCGTAAATTTTCCTTATTTTATATTATTTATTTTATTTCCTTGCGTGCATTTTTCTTTATTATACCCTACTATTTCGATTTTCCAGAGATTTTATAAGTGAATAGAGTTTTTAAATCATTTTCCTAGTTTAAGTTAGTTCATGATAAGTTTGAAGTGTATTATTGACGTGGGACAAGCTAGTGCGACAAATGCGATATATTTTTGACAACTTGTTGGAGTTTTGTATCAAGTGATATTATTCTACAAGGTGCTAGGATACAATTAGAGGTTAGCTAGATAAATTGCCATTGGTAGACAAAGGATGAGAATGAAATCCTAAGGTGCCATTTGTTACAAAATCATTGGAAGTTGGACTTTGACTTAAGACCATCTTATCTTTTATTTAACTAATTTTGACCAAGAACCCTCTTCATTTCTTCTTGGCTTGGCCGAACAAAGGGAGACGAAAAACCAAGAGAGTTCCTCATCTTCAACTTCAATTTCTAGCCCAAATCTTGAGTTCCAACCACTAGTATCTCAAATTACTCCATAAAAACTTCTTGCTAGGAAGGATTAGAGATGTTGGTGAAGTGATTTTTGAGGGGGAAGTACTAAGCTATCATCTTTCTAGTGTTTCTAAGGTAACTTGTCAAGAAACCCCTGATTTATTTCTAATAATTGTATAGTAGTGTTTTATAGTTATTAAATACGTAGTTTTGTGGGAGATTTCTTGGTTTAAAGTAGTATTATGGTAATTTTTAATTTTATGGTGATTTTTCTGCCCTCATGTGATGAGTAATGGTTGGTCACAGAATGATAGCTTTATATGGTGTAAAATGAAGCTTTGGTATGCTAGATTTGGTTGCCTAAAGAAATTTCAGCTAGGGTGCAAGAATTTCAGTTTTAGGGTTTCAATCTGCTCTGTTTTTACACTGCATGTTCGTTTAGGATAGAGACCGAATCAGCCCTTGGTCAAAACTTGAGTTAGCTATTTGCCTGTAAAATTTCAGTTCAATCGGAGCATTGTAGCCTGTGAAATGATTGAAATACCCTTGACTGCCCACAAGCTTTGTTTCGCGGATAGTTTTTTGTTTTCTCTAAGATTTCGATTTTTGATCATGAAAATGCATGATTTGGCTTTGGAGGTCTTCATAAGAAATATAGGTATATGTCTTAGCTTCGAAACGCCATAAGATTTGTCTCAATTCAATAAATGTAGCTTCAGTTGTGGTTATTATACTGAAAGGTGTGTTTTGTAGTCTATGATTTGTATGTGAAATTATGGTTGATTGGAGTTGGGATTGGTGATGAAATGTAGGATGGAAAAATAAGGAATTTAAGGGGAGATGCTGTCCAATTTTCTAGGCCATTTGATTCCTTTAAGTTGGAGTTGCATTGTGATAGAATGAGGGGGTTTGGGATTGTTTGTAACCCCCGTACCAATTGTTATCCGTTTGCTCAAAAATCGTATTTTTATTCTTTTGTAGTAGTATATAACTTGGAGAGGCACCCGACTAGTAATCGAGCCTCACTTGTGCATCATGTTTACTTGGTTTTGGATGTGGAAACTTCAACTGTTTTACCTTTGTTATTCTTGGGGTTTCACGGTGATTAAGGCCACTTTGGATGAAAATTTTGAAGTACCTGTACTTGAATTGGTGAGTATATCACTTCCCTAATTTGTTGCTTATCTGGCTATCCGTGACTTCTGTATACTTTGTATGAAATGAGGGTTTACTTTATCACTCTCGTTTCTCTCGTCTATTTACTTTGTTTCCTGCATACTGTATAAGTCTGTATTTGCTCTCTGTATCTATTATCTGTATCTATTCTCTGTATAAGTCTGTGACATCTGAGCTCAAAACCTGTGGTTAGTTACTCGAGTCGAGTCGGCAAGGGTCAGGTCGATTAAATAACGAACCACGGTAGTCTTTTTCTAGGAATCTTTTGGGTATTGAGACTCTTGATTCCGGTATACTCGAGTATTACCATTCTTGTTCCTGTTGAGGTGTTCGGGCCTGGTAAGAGGTATGTTTGGTGGACGGAATTTGGCGTAAAGTGGGGTCTACCGACATGGTTGTTCTCTATACGTTGACGGAGAGTCAACGAGTTTGGATCAAGTACTGCAAATGGAAATCTGGCTCCTGAAAGCCACCTGTATCCTTCCTATATTAAATCACAGTGTCTAACTGCTTTACTTTCTATCTGATATGTGTATCTGATTGGTTAAATGTGAAATGCCATGATTTTACTGCTTATATGTTTGGTACCTCATTGAGCGTAAGCTCACCTCGTTCCGTTATCTTTGTTTTCCTTACAGGGTTCTATGTTTTGAAACCAAGATTTTTGGAAGAAAAGAGTTGAGCTAGTTGCAGGGTTTCTTTTGTTTATGCTCCTCTGTAACTGAAACTCTAATTGTAATTCGTATCCGTGTAGATATTTTGACTTGTACTTCAAGTAATTTGTTGAAGACATGAATGTATAGATGTTGGCAAGTGTATAGTGGTATATATATTTGATGATAAATGCATGTTTTATGATTGTATGAGCTTTACTTTTACCCGTTGGAAAGATCAGACAAGGGCGGGCTTGGAACGAGAAAACAAAAAAGTTTGGTGAGAAATCATTTCTGAGAATCCAGCCGTATATCCGGCCAGTTATTAGCTGGATTGTTGGCCGGATTGACAGGGAATTTTGAACAAAATTTCGTTCGACTACTACCTCGAATCCGGCCGGCAATCCGGCCGAATATCCGGCCAATTTCTGGCCGGATTGTGACGTCGTCGTTGGAATATTGTATCAAAGTCCTATTGTATCTTTCAGTTTGGTTGCTTAGTTTTCAAAAGTTCATTTTTTCGAAGTCCTTTTGAATGCTTCGTAGGGTTTTCGTGCGTTTCTGTTTAGTAGTTCTGGCAAGAGTTTGACAGGCGGTACGCCGAACTCTTTGGTTCGCCTTAGGGAGAAGTGGGGCCGTCACACACTAAAAGGATCTTCACCTACAATTGGAATCTAAGGGCACAATAGGAGTAAAAGAGGTACTGATGTACATATAATTGTTTGCCTATTTCTTTTTGTTTCATACGGCTAATGCCACTTTCTACTTTTCAACCATACTTAGATTCCTACTCTAATTTCTAAACTTAAAATAAGACACTTTAGTCTCTATATATAAAATTTAGCCCTTTCGAGTAAATTTGTTGACTAACGGAAGTGAGACAAGTTTTATACTTAGGTAGAAGAAATTTTGTACTTTAAGGACTAAAGTAAGACAGATTGTATATCTTAGGAACTAAGGTGGGACCAGATTCATACTTTAGGAATTAAAGTGTCCTATTTTGAAATTCAAAAATCAAAGTGAAAATTCGATTCATAGTTGAAGGATGCATCCACAGGTTTAAATAATTCATTTAATAGTTTTATCATCTTATTTTTTCTTTTAGTCTTGAAGAAATAGAAATTACCGAACAAATTAATGTAGTCAACTTGTCCTCTTAAATTATGCATAAAATCGAACTTTTGTATGCCTAATGAAAACACTACATAGTTAGAAGTTAAAATGCTTGTTGCATTTGACAAATAAATTACTCTATTGGGGTCGGTGGATTTGAATTCAATAAATTATTCAGTTGAATGGATTTGGAATTATGATCAATTGAAATACATTGTTTGGCACAAATATAGTTGAGTGAATGGCCGAAATGGTCACTTAACTATTTAAAATGGCACCCTTTGGTCATCAAACTTTTTTTGTAGCCAAAAAAGTCACTAAACTCACGTAAACGCACCAGCGAAGTCATTTTACCGAATTTTAGCGGTGAATCATCCGGTTACAAGGGTCTTGAGTTGAATAAATATTCTGATATGGGCAAAAATGTCCAAAAGATTATTGGGACAAGTGAACTCACAGATTGTTTCATTTCCAAAGTTGACCAATCGATCGACATTCACTTCATCTACCCCGAAAGGAAGTAAAGGGGAAAACACTGGCCGATTTGATGGATCACCTGAGCATAGATATATCCCCTTCATATCAAGACCGACTTGATGTTTAAGTAGAAGCTTTGTCCCTACGACCAGTCTTCTGCTTTTGAACCTGAGACCCGGCCCGGCACTTTGAATAGTAATCAGCTCCATTTGCGGCACATGCTTGATGGGTGCATGCACTTGGCACTTTTCACATTTTAACACCAGCTCATACGCATCTCTGTACATGGTCGGCCTGTAATACCCAAGCCGAATAGCCTTCTTTGCTAACATGCGTGCTCCAACATGGTCTCCGCAGGAGCCGAAGTGAATTTCTTTCACCGCAGGAGACGATGACCCTTTGAGCCCATAGGTTTCATCACTGCTTTCTCAATTTGGTCTCTCGAGCCATACCCATTATTTGCTCAGTCTTCGATTTCCTTCGCCAGCCACCTAGCTGAGTTGGAAAGAGTCTTGGCAGTTCCAATGACTACACCCAGCCAAAAAAAAAAAAATGTTTACCTAGAAAAATGTTTTTTTTCTTTTACAGAAAAAGAAAAGAACAGAATGATACTTTTTTTTTGTATTTCCACAGCCGTGTGCTCCCATCCGTCACCAGTGGGTTGCCGAGGGCAGCCGTTGAAGGGAGTGCTGTGCTATCCTATTCTTCGAGAAAAGAAAAGGAATAAAGCCTTCTGCTAGTCAACGAGCCAGTTACACGGCATACGGGTTTTCTTCTTTTATTTGTGTTGATCTGAGCACCGCCCTAGCGAACTATTGGGCTGAGGGACCCAGCCCAGACAACTTTGGAGTATAGCCTGAGTCACTTCCAATAGCTTCAGTCAAGCTCTTAAAATACGAGAAATCTCAATTTGATTTCAAAGCAGCAGATTTTACTGATTCACTTCCTGTCCTCATCCCCATCCCTCTCTCTTCATGCTCAACGATAATACTCTTAAATTATTGCCACCGCCTTTAATCATTCCCTGTTTCTCATTTTAAATTACAGTCTCTATTTTTACCGCCGGAGAAGACGAAGTCAATATATGGGTTCAAAAGTGGTTTGGGAATGAGACAATCTATGGCTTCACCTATTCCAATAACATTTCAGACATTTTTGCCCCTTGACTATATTCCTCCATTCCACGTTGCCCATGCCACCGGATGAGAAATCGCTGAAATTCGGTAAAATGGCTCAGCTGGAGAGTTTTTGCGAGTTTAGTGACCTTTTCGGCCACAAAAAAAGTTTGGTGATCAAAGGGTGCCATTTTTAATAGTTTAGTGATCTTTTGGACCATTCACTCAATATAGTTCAAACTCTAATTTATTGTATACTAATATTTTGCACACCACAACCCCCTTTCCCGAAAAAAAAAGAAAAGATGATCAAGTTGGCCAGCGTAACTGAAATTCGTCAACTGTGGTTTTAATCAAGTTGTTTGGTGCTTTCTAACCCCGTACAGGCATCAATCATATCATACAAATTTCTTTTTGACATTTCACCAAACACCTTATATGCATTCCCAAATTAACTACTTTTCACATAAACGCTGACTCACTACTATGTTTCACATACAGTGTCTAAGTCATTTCCCACATATTTTTCAACAAAATATTGACAAACAAATCAAAAAGATAAATAAATTAAAGCAATATAATCAAGCGGTTTTCAAGAAACATGATGGTCTAACCTCTTGGCTGCTATTTTTCATTTGCTCCCTTGTCGGATACCACCATCGCAGCCCTAATAAAAATTTCAACCTTTTTGTTGGGTCTGCATATGCCAGCATCCAAAACCGATCGATCAAGAAGGAGAGAGGGAAAGTGTGGACTAAACAAGAAAATTTTGCCAGGAAAAAAATTTCTATTCCATCATATCGTGAAGTGAGAAGAAAATAAAAAGAAGGCAAGAAACTTTAGAGAAACGTGATAACCCAAAATCGTTTCAAAACCCAGTGATTTTTTTACTTAAATATGTAAATTTTTTACTTTTAATATTAGTAAGTTTAATTTAAACAAAAGTAAATTTTGTCAAATAATAAGTAAATTAAATTACTCAAAGTGTAAATTTCTATTTCTGACTAAAACTTACTCTTTCAGGCATATACTTACTAGTTTTAATTAAAAACTTACTAACGTCAATACTAATTATTTTAATATAATATTTAAAAAGTCACTGAAAAACTTGATCTGTCACTAAAGGTAATGAAACCTATAATAGTTGGTTTCCCTAATGTCGTTACCATAACTATAGGTACTGTAGCATTGTCCTTTTTTTCTGTTTTCAGTTCTTTGGCCGTGTTTTCCGTAATTTATTGTGATAATAAGAAAACCGTATACGAAATAGCTCTTGCTTAAGAGTACCTATATTAGTTTTGTTTCTTTTTTCTGTTTTCAGTTCTTTGACAGTGTTATCCGTAATTTGTTATGCATTGCACTTTTGTACATTCTCCAATTATTTTCTCCTATAACACACTCACTTATGGTATAAGAAGATTTTTATTCCTTTTGACTGCATTTGGTAAATCTTAATGTGCATTCGTTTGAGTGCAAAACTAAAGCAAGCATTTTCCTCTTTGGCAACGAAAGAAGTCACCGACAGAATTACTGGATACTGCATTCACATTCATTGTCCAAACTAAAAGCATATAATTATGTGGCACTAAAACCATTCACTTCATAAAGATTTCATTCCTTCCTCTTTTTACATTGAGAATATATGCAACAGAAATGGCTTCCTTTCATTTTCAGGTTCATCTGAATCATCTCTTGCTCATAATCCTGCTCCTAACTCTTGTGAAAAAACCATCATTCAGTGTCAGACCGGACGATCCTACTTTTCAGTTGATCATCAAAATTTGTGACCAAATTCCAGAAACGCTGTTCTGTATAGACGTCTTAAAACAAAATCTATCTAGTCCATCAACAGATGCTCGAACTTTTGCTGAAATATCGATCAATCAAGTACTGACAAACGTTACCAATACTTTAAGTGCTGTAAAAGAAGCAAAATCTCATGCAAGTAAGGAGGTTGCAGACCTTCTTACAATTTGTGAAGAGGGTTATACCGAAGTATCTTCTTCGTACAATGATGCATTGCGGGCACTTGCCATCAATGATAGTTCTTCTGTGTTCTTGGATGAAGAACAGTCCGAAAGGCCTATAAATGACTGCACAAATATCATTAATCCTGTGCTGCCTCAGTTTGAAAAATATAACGCCCAAAATATAGCACTTCAGAGGATCTCAGTTGCTGCTGCTGCTATATATTTCCAGCGACCACCTAGTCTTGGGGCCTGCAAAAGTTGAGTCCTCGGGCTTTTGAAGGACGTATGTAGCTTTGAGACTGGCGTTCGATTAGATATATATTGTAATTCATTTCTATCCTGTTCTCTTGTTTCTTCCACTGGTTTGAAACTCAGACCGACATCGTCTCGATCAAGCGAGTCGATGGTTTCAACCAATAAGGTTGGGTTCAAAAACTGAAGAACTTAATGATGTAATAATGAAGTCATAAATATATTTTAATTCTAAATAAAATAAAATAATATTTAAAAAAAACTACCTTTGAATCTGGCATACTTAATGAGTTTTATAGCTAATATAAAGTAGTGGCGGAGCTAAGATATTGTTCCAGCGGAACAAAATATGAAATAAAGTTCATTTAGTTCTATTAATAGGAATGCTTGCTCTTCTATTCTTACTTTAAGACTTGTGATTGCTTGATCACCAATTGTAAATCATGATAATTGTTGTTAATTTATGAAAGGAGTTGACAATGGGGGGAGGGAGTGTAAGCAAGAGGTCTCGGGTTCAAATCCTTCTACTTACACTAAAAAAAAAAAAAAAAGAAGAAAGTAGTTGACAATGATAAAAATGCAATAAGTGGAACCTAAGGATTAGGCACATGAAAGTAGTGGTACACTTAGTGATAATTGACCATTTCATCTATAGTTAGAAGCATTTAGTGGATTCTTGTAAAACCCATGATTTTTGGGCTTATTTTATCTTGCCCAATTTAATTAAATGGTAATTTATTATGGGTAAAAGCAAAAATAATTGCAAGTTAGGTTAAATGGTTAATTAAGGGGTAAGATGAGATAAAATAGGGTGAAAGTTTACCATAGTTAAAACTCCTACCTAAACTACCTACTAGTGGGTGGTTATTAGGGTTTAGCATACTTATCAAAACAACAAAGAAAAAAAAAACCTATTCCCTACCTTTCATTGTCTGTCTCTCCTTAGAGCAAGAACCGTCGGAGAGTAGAGAAGGAAAATCAGGCGTCGCCATCAATCAATCAGACGACTAGGCCCCTAAACTCGTACGTCCTAAATTCATGTGAAACTTCTCTTTTAAGTTCTATTAGTCGGATTAATTATCCTAAAGATTTTACAGATATGTATTATGTTATATATAGAGATATATGCTGGTATATGAGATTTAGGAGGATTCATATTTGATTTAGTAAAAATAGGATGTTAGATGAATGGGTTGCCCCAAATCTGTCGAAAGTAAAAAAAAAGAAAAAAAAAGGAGAAGAGTAGCGGTGAAGGAGCAACGCCACAGGAAAAAAAGTGGGGGCCGCCATCTCTGGCGGCAGAGGAAGAATCCCAAAGGTTGGCCTTTCGGCCAACCCAAGACCAAAAGAAAAAAAAAATTTTGAAGCAAGATTATAGTTGGCCTTTGTCGGCCAACCAATTGAAGACTCTCTGGCGACCATGAGCAGACATGGTTGGCCTCATGGGTCCAACCCACATTCTAATTAATATGACAAATTAGATATGGACTAAAATATAATATAAAATGTAGTAAATGTCTAATAAATAAATTTTAAAACTATAAATTATAGTTTATAGTGGGCATTAAAATTCAGGACCCAATTTAATATAATTGTTGGAATTGAGGTTTAGTCATGTAAAATTATACTTAGTTAATTACGTATAAGATACTCAAGTAGAAACCTAAAACACCGTAATTTAGCCGTATTAAGCCAAATTAGACAAGGTAAGATAAGTTCTAAATTGTTAAACGAAATGCTTAAAATAACAATAATAATAATAATGCTAATAATGGTACTAATAATAACACTAATGATAATAATCATAGCAGTAAATAATAATGTTGATGATAACACTAATAATAATGATAATAATAGCAAGGAATAATGGTAAGATAGTTGTCAAGATAATAAGCATGTTTATGAGTAATTATTCTCTTTTAAATTAGGAAACTTTACTAAAAGGAAAGCCGCTCCGATTAAGAAACTTTCTAAAAATAGAAACTTTCCAAATTAGGAAACTTTCCAAAAATAGAAATCATCAATTTAAGGAAGATGCTGTTAGGGTTCATATAATGGGCTAGACACGAATCCTTGACTTACGCAGATTTTTGTATATTTATGCATCTATAGGAAGTAACAACTAATTAGGGAACTTATGCATTTGATAGGTACGGTACAAGGATCTAAGGTAGTTCCACTCGAGCAGCTAAACAAAGGTAGGTGGTACTTACCCTTCTGAGATTTCAAAGGTGCAAAAATGAAATTTTTGTTTTCAATCCTATGTTGTTGTGTTGAATCGAAATGTATTTGGTTAAATGTTTTACTTGGATATTTATGAAAGTTATATTTCTTTTTATACAAAAACGGACCATGTGACTTCTTTGAAATGTTTCGATACGTTATTATATACCAAACGAACGGAATCTTTTATGAAATCAAAGATTTATATATGTGGCGTGTGGAATGAATTTTTGACAAGTAAAACTCAAAACAGTCATGGGATAGACGGTAGGGGCTATAGTCCTGTCTACTGCCATGGTAGCCTAGTATAAAGTCCGGCCGATTGGCGAGGTCATGGTAGCCTGGTATAAAACCCAACCGATTGACCAATTGACAAAGTCATGGTAGCCTGGTATAAAGCCCAGCCGATTGACAAGGTTAGGGTAGTCTGGTATAAAGTCTGGTCGATTGACCCATGTATGAAATGAGACCAATCGGTAGTCATGAAACCTATTGGTCGCCCACCTAGAAGGGGTAAAATCTCTAGGTTGAGTACTCAGTAGCCTGTCATTGCATGTACTTGTTTTGAGCTGATCTGAAAGAAGATTTATGGACTGATATGAAATGATTTATGAACTGGTTTGAAATAAGACTTATGAGCTGATTTGAAATGATCTATGAACTGATATACAACGTTTTATAGGATTATTTATGAATGGATATGAAGAGACTTATGAATTGTTATAAAGTGATTTAAGACATTACAATTTCTCATGTATAATTATCAATAAGATGCCTTTTAAACTGCAGATCATTTCTTACTACTGATTGGTTTATAAACGACGTTACCTTCCTGATTTTGAACGTGAACAAGATGCAATGATTTGATTATATCTATATATGTATCTATAAAATTAAGAGTGCATGGCCCAACAGAGGGGTAAATATTACCTGTTGAGCGATGTGTCGCTCAACCCACTTCTTACCATTTTTGCAGATTCTGAAGAGTACGAATTGGTTTACGTAGAAGACCCTGAGGATGACTTTTATTAGTTTTAGATGAAAAAAATTGGCAAGTTAGCTACTTCTAGTTGTTAGTTTTATTTACTTTTATTTTCGCTGTTTCAATCAGAGAATAAATGTACGAACGTCTTGAACATTGTAGACTTTCTTTTATACGTGGTTTGTACCGCACTTTATTTAGTTAAATTATTTAGTACCTTTAAAGTTAAATTAGTTGATGTAGCCTTGTATTCTTGAGTGAGACTTGGGAGTACGGCGGATGTCATGTGACGAGCACGTGCGGACTCGGGGCGTGACAATTCTATACCCTATAACAATTGTGTTTAGTTGAGTATTTTCAAATTGTTAATTTTTCCTGCATTGTTTTGTTGGTTCCGAGTTAAAATAATCATATAATTAACAATAATTTCTCCAATCAAATTTAACAAAGAAATTAACAAAAATCTCATACATCAATATTGCATTAATAAATGCAAATAATTTGTACCATCAAAAGTTAATTTGGCATGGGTTGAGGTGCGAATTAGGTCTTAAAATTGTTGGAGGAGAGTACATGAACAATTTTTGATCTTCAAGCTAACCACCTTGAATTTGACAGCTACTAAGAAGTCCGGTAAAGTTGAGGTGCGTAGAATATTCTCTTTAAGACGATATACTCCCCTACAGTATTTTTTTTAATCGATGCAAAATGTCTAGCACGTCACCTGTAGGATACAACAGCCCAACTCTATGGTTGTTGCTTCCCTTTGATCTGCACAACCAAGAGAAGCAGAAGCTTTCCAACATCTTACTTTGCCCAAAGAAAATCAAAATGAGGGAGAAAGAAATGAGTGTAGGGAAAAATAGTATTTAGAATAATCTTTTGTTGTGAGAAGTGTATATATAAAAAATTCTCCAAAAACTTCACTATTTATAGGCTACACAAACCTTTAGAAAATAGGTTGAATGTCCAAGTTCAATGTATAATGGTTTTTTCATACTATATTGTAGTTAATTTGTAAAATTTGTAACCTAAAAATTGATTCATATTTGAATGGCTTATAAAGACTCAATAATTCTTCATTTGACCAAATAATTCATTTGTAACTCCTATTCAAATAATCGTACAATAACTCCATTCAAAATGCATTGTAACTCCCAACATTATAATTTCCATAACTCCCAAATAAATTATTATATCTCCTTGTAAAGATTTGGTCAAGAAAAATTTAAGATTTTATTAAAATATACTAACATGTTTTAGCATTGTGGTTGTTTTACTTAGTTAAAATTCTTGATTAGTCTAGATAATTGAGTTAACTAAAAACCTTAGTAGTTGGAAGCAATTATCATTGGATCGATTCGAATTCCTCTACACTACAAATCACGACCGGTGTGTACTTACAGTTCACGAGGGTTTAGGTTTAAAATTTAAAGCGTAGATCTGAACCTCGTCATTAATTAATGACTCAACTTTCTTTGGATTACATTTTCCGAATAAAAGTTATTAAGTAAGCTTGTATATATGAAATCTTAATTTGACTTATTTAGTTCTGATTTAAATAAGGTAAAAATCATTCAAAACATTCTTCATATGTTGCCACATGAATTTTTTCATCTCTCACTTTAAAATGTTGATTTTAAGTCCATAACAAAATTAGGTCTGCCACATTTAGTTCTAACCTGGTTTCCAACCAAATTGTAGTCTGAATCCATTATGTGACCCATATGTGGTTTTTTTTTCAGACGCAAAATGGTTAGATGTGTGCAAAACAAGCACATCCTTGGCTTGAGCACAAAATTTTAAGTCAAAAGACAATATTGAAAATTAGTTAAAAAAATTGATCAAAATTACCAATTTAATTAATTTGGAATTTTAAGGGTATAGCTCCAAAAAATAAAAAATTTACAAAATTTTTGAAAAGTAATAACCATGAGTGAGCCAAATTATAGGAGTAGAAAAAAAGGAAATTTGGAGGAATATTAGAAATCCTAATTAAGAAGCCAGCATTACAAGGAGGAACAAAAAACCGAATTAATTAATGACTCAAAATTATAGAAAAAAGATAACAAAATATCTTTAGTTCATGAAATTCCAAATAAGCAAAAATAAGCAGAGGGTAGTTGGTAATTTTAAAGTATTAACAATTAATCCACCTTCCTTTTTTGTGTAACCTTATACACTAATAATAATAATAATATTATTATTATTATTATTATTATTATTGTTATTATTATTATTATTATTATTATTATAAAAAACCGTATACGAAATAGCTCTTGCTTGAGAGTACCTTTTTAAGTTTTGTTTCTTTTTTCTGTTTCAGTTCTTTGGCGGTGTTTTCCATAATTTATTGTAACACTAAGAAAACCGTATACGAAATAGCTCTTGCTTAAGAGTACCTATTATAGTTTTGTTTCTTTTTTCTGTTTTCTTCAGTTCTTTGACGTTGTTATCCGTAATTTATTATGCATTGCACTTTTGTACATTCTCCAATTATTTTCTCCTATAACACACTCACTTATGGTATAAGAAGATTTTTATTCCTTTTGACTGCATTTAGTAAATCTTAATGTGCATTCGTTTGAGTGCAAAACTAAAGCAAGCATTTTCCTCTTTGGCAACGAAAGAAGTCACCGACAGAATTACTGGATATTGCATTCACATTCATTGTCCAAACTAAAAGCATATAATTATGTGGCACTAAAACCATTCACTTCATAAGGATTTCATACCCTCCTCTTTTTACATTGACACCATATCCAACAGAAATGGCTTCCTTTCATTTTCAGGTTCATCGGAATCATCTCTTGCTCATAATCCTGCTCCTAACTCTTGTGAAAAATCCATCATTCAGTGTCAAACCAGACGATCCTACTTTTCAGTCGATCGTCAAAATTTGTGACCAAATTCCAGAAACGCTGTTCTGTATAGACGTCTTACAACAAAATCTATCTAGTCCATCAACAGATGCTCGAACTTTTGCTGAAATATCGATCAATCAAGTGCTGGCAAACGTTACCAATACTTTAAGTGCTGTAAGACAAGCAAAAGCTAGTGCAAGTAAGGAGGTTGCAGACCTTCTTACAATTTGTGAAGAGGGTTATACCGTTGTATCTTCTTCATATAATGATGCCTTGCAGGCACTTGCTATAAACGATAGTGCTTCTGTGTTCTTGGATGAAGAACAGTCCGAAAGGCCTATAAATGACTGCACAAATATCATTAATCCTGTGCTGCCTCAGTTTGAAAAATACAACGCCCAAAATCTAGCACTTCAGAGGATCTCAGTTGCTGCTGCTGATATATATTTCCAGCGACCACCTAAGTCTTGGGGCCTGCAAAAGTTGAGTCCTCGGGCTTTTGTAGGACGTATATAGCTTTGAGACTGGCGTTAGATTAGATATATATTTTAATTCATTTCTATCCTGTTTACTTGTTTCTTTCAGTAGTTTGAAACTCGGACCAGACACCGTCTCGGTCAAGCGAGTCGATGGGTTCAACCAATAAGGTTGGGTTCAAAAACTGAAGAACTTAATGCTGTAATAATGAAATCATAAATATAAATTAATCCTAAATAAAAAAATAATATAAAAAAACTACCTTTGAATCTGGCAGACTTAATGAGTTTTATAACTAAAGTAGTGGCATAGTTAAAATATTGTTCCAGCGGAACAAAATATAAAATAAAGTTGATTTAGTTCTATTAATAGGAATGCTAGCTCATCTATTCTTAATTTAACACTTGTAAATGCTTGATCACCAATTGTAAACCGTGACAGTTGTTGTTAATTTATGAAAGTAGCGGACAATGATGGAAATGGAATAGGTGGAACCTAAGGACTAGGCACATGAAAGTAGGGGTATACTTACTAATAATTGACCATTTCATCTATAACTAGGAGCATTTAGTGGATTCTATACCTTAGAATAGTTGTGTTTAGTTGAGTTTTTTCAAGTTGTTAATTTTTCTTGCATCGTTTTGTTGGTTCTGAGTTAAAATAATCATATAATTAACAACAATTTCTCCAATCAAATTTAACAAAGAAACTAACAAAAATCTCATACATCCATATTGCATTAATAAATGCAAATAATTTGTACAATCAAAAGTTAATTTGGCATTGGTTGAGATGCAAATTAGGTCTTAACATTGTTGGAGGAGAGTACAAGAACAATTTCTGGTTTTCAAACTAACCATCTTGAATCTGACAGTTACTAGGAAGTTCGGTGGGGTTGAGGCACGTAGAATATTCTCTTTAAGACAATATATGCCTCTATAATATTGTTTTTAATTGATGTAGAAGTTCTAACGCGCTGCCTCCAGGATACAACAGCCCAACTCTATGGTTGTTGCTTCCCTTTGACTTGCACAACCAAGAAAGCAGAAGCTTCCCAATATCTTATTTAGCCCAAAGAAAATCAAAATGAAGGAGAAAGAAATGACTGTAGGAAAAAATAGTATTTAGAATAATCTTTTGTTGAGAAAAGTGTATATATAAAATATTCTCCAAAAACTTCACTATTTATAGGCTACACAAACCTTTAGAAAATAGGTTGAACATCCAAGTTCAATGTATAATGATAAATGCATATTTTACATGTTTTTAAGTGTGTTTTCTTATTTAATTTTGTTGTGTTTTTGTCATTTTTATAGCTCATTTGTTAGGATTTTTATTAAAAATATGTATTTGGTGGTTGAAATGTGAAAATTACATTTTTATGGATTTTAATATTGAAAACTTCATGTTTTTGGTAAGGTTTAATGATTCAATCATCAAATGGAGAGAATTGAGAAGATAACTGGATTATTATTGATGATTTAAAGCTATAAAAAGAAGACATGAAGTGTAAAATGTTCAAGGGAAGAAACGCCAGTTTTCAACTTTGACACCTTATGGTATTTCGGTTATATCTTGAGTTACAATGATCGGATTAAGGTGATTCTCATAGCATTTTGAAGCTAAGATAGATCTACATTTGGCAAGAAGAATCGAAATTCATTTCAGTCATTTTCATTGTCAAAAAGTCAAAATATAGAAGTGCATTTGCATGGTAGAAAGGTGAAATAGAGCTCTGACCAGTCAAGGGTAGTTTAGTTATTTCTCAGTTTGGATTCTTGAAGCATTGGAAATCTAACTCAAAGGGCTATAGCTTTCTTGTTTTCGACAAAAGCTAGTTCGGCCTCCATCATTGAGAAAATATTAGTTGAAGTGGAGCTAAATTCGCAGAGGTGAAAACACAAGATGGCAATACGCGACTTAAGGTCGCGTATTGTAGCCTACTTTTTGGAACTTGCTTTGCCACTTGCTCTGTTTTCACACTACTTTCCAACTCTACTTTTGCACAAAATTTTGGCTGCACATGCTCAAAATTCCAAAAGGAAGAGCAAAGAAGCTTTATGTCTTGTCTAAAAAACCACTTTTTGACTCTCTTAACATTAAGTATGTAAGAATCAATAGAAAAGAGAAGAGGGGAGATTAGAACCAGTTATTATTAGATTTTAGTATTAGAGCTTAGCTCTAGTCTTGTTTTATTCTCTCTAATTAGAATATTGTGATAACAACTGGAGACTTCACTGTACTACACATTTTATTGAAGAAATAGAAGATTATTGGGAGCTTCTTACCCATTTAGCTAAGCTTTCTTTATCTACCTTTTACTTGTGATTCAATATGTATTCATGCAATGAAACTATGTTCTTTTTTGCCATATTTCATATGAGTAGCTAAATTTCTAGATCTAGGGAGTAGATGAAACTTATGGCTACTTGATATGAAGTGGATATAATTTACACTTGTTACACCTTGTATTAACTTGTTTATTTATGCATGCTTATCACTTACTGTTACTTGATCACCAATAACAAGCTTTTATTATTTAATGAAAGTTGGTAATAATAATGGAACAACATAAAAAGAGTTTAAGTAGTATACTCATGAGAATAGAAATACACTTAAGTGGATTAACCATGCATTTCATGAAGAAAACAAGAGTAGAGCTAGTTATTTACCATGAGAATAGGGGGAACTAGTCTAGTCTAGGCCATTTCATCATGAGAATGAGATTTAGTAATATTAGAAATGAATCCCTAGTTAAACAAGAGTTGTAACAAGTGGTAAATCTATTTATTTGTATCTTTTATGCCATAAGTGGAATCTACATCTCTAGACTCAAGGATCTAGTGAATTTTCTCCATTGTTACCTTGCATGTTATCTAGTTAAGATTAGTTAGATAGTAGTAATTACAACTTCTCTTACTTTAATTGATTATTAGTCTAAATAATAGAGTAAGTAAGATCTTAGTACTTATAAAGTTGCTTTCTGTAGGATCGACCCGATTTATACCCTAAAATACTAATTGACCTGTATACTATCAACAAAATGAGTATAATTTGGAATTAACTTGTACTCATATTTAAAAACACATCATATAACAGTTTTTTCATACTATATTGTAGTTAATTTATAGAATTTGTAACCTAAAAATTGATTCATATTTGAATGGCTTATAAAAATTCAATAATTCTTCATTTGACCAAATAATTCATTTGTAACTCCTTTTCAAATAATTGTATAATAACTCCATTCAAAATGCATTGTAACTCACAACATTATAATTTCCATAACTCCCAAATAAATTATTATAACTCTTTGTAAAGATTTGGTCAAAGAAAATTTAAGATTTTATCAAAATGTACTAACATGTTTTAGCATTGTGGTGATTTTACTTAGTTAAAATTCTTGATTAGTCTAGATAATCGAGTTAACTAAAAACCTTAGTAGTTGGAAGTAATTCTCGTGGGATCGATTCTAATTCCTCTACACTACAAATTACGACCTGTATACTTACAGTTCGCGAGGGTTTAGGTTTTGAAATTTAAAGCATAGATCTGAACCTCGTCATCAATTAACGACTCAACTTTCTTTGGATTACATTTTTTGGATAAAAGTTATTAAGTGAAGCTTGTATATATGAAATCTTAATTTGATTTATTTAGTTTAGATTTAAATAAGGGAAAAATCGTTGAAAACATCTTTCATATTTTGTCAAATGATTTTTTCATCTCTCACTTTAAAATGTTGATTTTACGTCCATAACAAAATTAGGTTTGCCAAATTTAGTCCCAACCTAGTTTTCCAATCAAATTTTAGCCTGAATCCATTACGTGACCTACATGTAGTTTTTTTTTTTTTAGGCGCAAAAAGGTCAGATATGTGCAAAACAAGCACATGAGCTTGAGCACAAAATTTTGAGTTGAAAGACAATATTGACAATTAGTAAAAAAAAAAAAGCAAAATTACCAATTTATTTAATTTGGAATTTTAAGGATGTAACTCCAAAAATTTAAAAATTTACAAAAATTTTGAAAAGTAATAACCATGAGGGAGCCAAATTATAGGAGTAGAAATATAGAAAATTTGGAGAAATATTAGAAATCCTAATTAAGAAGCTAGCATTACAAGGAGGAATGAAAAACCAAATTAATTAATGACTCAAAATTACAAAAAAAAAAAAGATAACAGAATATCTTTAGTTCAGGAAATTCCAAATAAGTGAAAATAAGAAGAGGTAGTTGGTAATTTCAAAGTATTAACAATTGATCCACCTTCCTTTTTTGTGTACCATTATACACTAATAATAATAATAAATAAGAAGAGGTAGTTGGTAATTTCAAAGTATTAACAATTGATCCACCTTCCTTTTTCATGTACCATAATAATAAAAAAACTGTGTACGAAATAGCTCTTGCTTAAGAGTACCTTTTTAAGTTTTGTTTATTTTTTCTGGAAAAAGTCTGAAGTAACGATCGTTATGGTAACGAAAACTATTTTTATCTAATATGACAGGTAAAAACACTTTTAGCGACCATTTGATTATTTGTTGGACCGGTCACCTAAACAAGACAATGCCTAAAAGTTCAGTTAGTAAGTTTCGCATTAAAAATAGTAAGTTAACCCCATAAATTAGTAACTTTTATGTCTCAAAAAGCAAATCGAAATAAAAATGAAAGTTACTTTTAAAAAAAAAATAAATTACTACTCTATGTTCGAAACATATTTTTTGGAGAGTAAGTTTAGTTCAAATGATAGTAAGTTTTTATAGATTAATAGTAAATCTTATTGATAGAATAGTAAATTTAGTTAATCGTCAAAAGTTACTAGTTTGTGGCATAAATGTACTATTTTACTTAAAGAAACTTATATGAAATAAGTATTAGGAAATTTATTTAAAATAATGCTAAGATTTTTTTATTAATGATTGAAACTTAATATTATAGTTAGTACTAGGGGGAGTGCCCGTGCATCGCGCGGGTGTTTAGTGCTTGTGGGGAAGGAGGTTTTTTTGTTGAACAAATAATAGTACATTGTGAGAAGAAATAAAACTTAGTATGAAAAGATAAACAATATAATCAAGCAATTCATGCAGTGTTACAATAAAACTGTGTCAAATTGAAGGTCGTTGATAATGCAGAAAGGCAGAGCAACACAGAAAGCTAACCTTATTCCAGAATCCCCACCGAGAGCTCTTTCTTGTTGTTACTCCAAACCTATAAGATTATAACTAACCCAGACCAATTGGGGTTAGGCAATGTGAAAAATGCTATCTTGCAGCTAGGCAACGCGATAAGAGTCACTAATTGTAGGTACTAAGAACACACCGACAAAATTAAGGGAGGAATTGAAAAATTGGGGGGAGGGTGAAATCTAACCTCACACTGAACCACCAGGAGTAGCTGGGATTGAAGAGCATTCTAAGCTGATTAGTATGAAGCTAGGTAGAATTATCCTAATTCTGGAATGCGAACAGGGAGAAACTGATAATCAACCGTTTAGGCATTAACATACCAACGGTTCGGCAATTGAATTGGGTGTAATTAATGACGAAATAATAGTTAATTTCAAATTTGAGCTCGGATGGAAAAGAAAACAATGAGGCAAATCGTTGTAGACAAAGACAAAAAGAGAAAATTTAACTCCTGAAACTGAAAGGGTATAAACTGACCAATGTTTGTGGCTCATAAATGCAGATTATAAATGATAGAGAAATGGGTTCCTACCATTGATAGAGAAATCGTTGGCTCATTTCCTAAATCAGATTGCCATTCAAACGTTTCAGACAAAGCAACATCTCAAACGGTTATCTGCGGCTGAAAAGGGGAATTATTGGTAGTTAAGGGATATTCCGGTAATTACACCAACATACAAGTATATATGGGTTGTACAAAATGTAAAAATAGTTGCACAATAATTACACATTCCATCAATACCCAGATGGTTCATCAATGACAACTTTAAATGTATTAAAATAGGGTCATTTCAGTAAACATACGCAAATACATGATTCCTTAACTTGTACTTAAAACTTTTAAACTAATACACAACATTTCATATTCCCAGAAAGCCCCCACCTATGCGGTTGAAATTCAACCTATTCTTTGACCAAAACTCAATCTTGTATAGTATAAGGAATTGCTGGTAACGTAAATGTAAAATACATGATTGTATGTATCATTCATAAATGTTACGTGTTTTAAGCATTTTAATAAATGTATGTATCATTTATAAATGTTATGTGTTTTAATAAATTTATTTTCTAGGCCACAAATATAAAAGTTAAAGTTGTACTACTGTAGCATAATCTTTGAAAATTATAGTAAATTTACCCATATATTAACTTTCGTGTGTTTCAAATATATTTTATATCATTTACAATATGGATTTATATGCACTTTTTTTATCAAACTTATTTTTAATTGGCAAATAGTAAGTAAATTATTATAAAATGCCATTTTATAATAATCATAATTTTTATAGGTGAATGGTATATAAACTGCTAAAATTATCAATTTATTAATGATTAAATCTTACTACTTTATGGCATATATTAGTCTGATCAACTAAAAAATTACCGTAATTAAGTATGCCTTGATTGTTGATTCGAAATTTGCACCCCTGTCACTATTTCGTTATTACTACCACAAGTTTTTCTAATCAAAGTAAAACAAAATGAAATATTTTTTCCTTTTGTGTGCAGTATTTATTTTAGTAAAAAATTAATAAACCATGATTACATTACATAATTTCTAATGAAATTAGTAACATTTTCTAAATAAATTGGAATAATTTGTAAAATATGTTATTTTTTTACCAATATAATCAAAAGAAATTTGCACTATTAAAAAGCAAATGGCAAGAAAGGACGATGGCATAAGTATAAATGTGAGCAACTATATAAATATCACACCATGAGTTTAGGTTTGATTTGTTTAAAATATCGGTAATTTATTCGTTGGTAGATATAAAATGCATATTATTTTTCTACAAATGGAAAATACAATTTAATATATACTAACCATTAACAGAATATGTAGTTTGAACATGATCAATTGAGCTCATATTTCGTTTGTTTAGTTATCATTTATTTTGTTAATTAGGTTGAATAGTTACATTTGAATAGAGTATTGCTATCAGAACTTCAATTATTCTTAATGACACTAATTTTATGTTGATAAAAGTTGGTCTAGACAATTAAGTGTCAATGACAACAATTCCTAAAATATAGTTTTTTAAAATTTTTTGAAAAATGACAAAAAAAATTACACTTTTTTTTTAAAATATCAAATTGTTAATTCAATTCAAATTAATTTTATAGTAAAAAATATTACTCCTTAAACTAGTTGCTTAATCGGTATCTATGCCCATACTAGTGTCGAATGGATAACTAAAATAGGAAATTACAACAATAAATAATGTTACAGGAAAGGTGCAAATAAGTAGGACTTTTGCTAATTTTAACGCAAAATTTCAAAAAGAAAAGGATAGGCTCTTTTGTGGTTTTGAATTCAAAAGTGTTGTGGTTGTGATAGAATTCTTTGTTAAAATTTGAAACGGTTGAGAATTCTAGAGATAAGTGACAAGGTGACTTTTATTAGCCATGAGTTTTCGTTTAAGTGGGAAAGGTCGATGAACTAGGGTACGACATTTTTTCTCACATTTTCTTACGTTTCTCTTATTACTCAACAGTAAAACATAAACTTCAGTCTTTTTGTTTAATCTTTAATGTGATTTTCAATATCCATGAAACTCACTAGTTGATACCCGGAAAATATCTCTTCGCCTGGTAAAGCTATATTTTACTAATAACTACTTATTTCGGTTGACAATTTGTGAATTATGGATGAGCAACAAATGAATGATGTAAGTAAATTATGGTGTGGGATTTTATGCTTGAAAGATCTTTTTATATTTTATTCCCTCTCATAGGTATGTTCTATTATAGGTATTTTTTTTTTATATTCACCAGATTTAGTGAATATTTATTGTTAGCTTTGCTAAAAGTTATTTCCATTCTATTTCTTTGGAAGCAAGGTGAAGCAAACAAACTCCTTTAAAGATAGAATATTTTTTTTCTAATGGAAAACTGAGGTTAGACTTGTAGTATAATTGATGTCATTCATGGTAACGCACGCGCTATGCAATTGGAGTTTAATATTGATTGGCTTAGAATTTAATATGGTAACGCACCCCATAAAGAGTTTAATAATTGTTGTCGTATCCGCATGTTTCCTTAATTTGATGATAATATTATTGTGATTACTTTTCCTTGAGTGACTATTCATTTATAGTATGGAATCTTTTGACAATGGTAATCTGTAAATGAGTAATTGTCCTATCCCATTTATTGGACTGAGGGTTCTGGTGCTGTGTTTTGGCAAATCTATGTTTACTATTGATGGATAGTTTAACTATAAATCAATCACTAAAAAAATACCATGAAATCTCTAATTTAAACTCTAATGCCATTCTTGCTCATGTGCTAGTCACTCTAGCATTAAAAATAAAGGTGGTCCTGTGGATGAAGAAATTGATCCTAAAACCCGTCGCTCACCTGCTGCACGTAAAGAAGAATCACTTGACACACTATTTGGTCCTAATCACCTGCTGCAAGATTTTTTTACGGTGAATAATTTTAAATGTCATTGTAACCGTTATCTTCACTTGCATGGTTAACTCACTAATGCTATTATGGTGTCATGAATTTTCAGTTTCAATCCGGAATTGAACATTTGCATATTGCAATGGAATTGGTCCTACATCCTGAGAACCCATGGGGATTTCCTTTACAAGATCATTTGCAAAGAAGATGAACAATAAAAGTATTCATAGTTAGGAAAAATTCTAACAAGTACTTAATAAGGCAGAAGAACGTTTCAAGTCTTGTTGTCACTTTATTTTATGGTCCCTTAATTTTGACATGTACACAAATTTGCCATGGACTTCAGTCAAAGCACTACTACTTGGTAGTAAGCTCAAAATGCTCCTTGTAGTTTTGTCCGACAAATTTAGCATGCTTTTGTAATCAATAGTACGAGATGCAAGCGTATTATTAAAGATGCAAGGTACCAAACACCTCATTGACTTGTAAAAGCCCGTTCTCTCTAAATTTTGATTAGCCAAATATCCAAGCAAGTACAAATTGTAACATCACATCAAATCAGACATATAACATCCCCTGACATACATAAAATACAAAAGGGAAAATTGTGAACATAAAACAAGTAAATGCCAGAAATTGCAAACTAAGGAGATTATGTTCAGATTTACAATCAAAATGCATTAAACTACCTTCGAAGAAACTTAAATCATCCTTAAATTTTTGAGCAAAGACGAACAAAAAAATTTGTACCCTCTTAAGAATAAAATTCCTTAATGGTCTTGGCTGAAATCTGGTTTATTCACTACAAAACCATCACAAGATTTGTTATAAAAATAAAGCCACAACAACACATAATCATAGCAAATAAGTGACATAAAAGTTAGGCGTGAAGAAGGAAAAATGTACCTGAATATTTTCGTCTACTAACAAGCTAGTGTTTCGTACATGACTATGGATTAATGAAGGATTGCATGCCCACATTAATGCCTATACAAATGCAAATACAGCACAATTATATTTCATGTCTTCACACAAAAATAAAAGCAAGCTATACATTACCTGACCAGGAGGAATAATCTGAAACCAATTACTATCCATTAACTCCTTATTGCATCCATGTTGTGAATCTGATTGCAATAGGCCATAGGATGATCCTATTAGGTTCAAATTTACATTCTCAACATAATTGGGTGCTCCATTGTGATCATGATTGTGAGTTTCATATGCATCTATGCACACTTTAGTACATTTTCATCTATCATGTCCAAATGACCTGCGAACAAAAAATTGCCAAGCACAATCCAAAAACAAAAAGATTGAATATATAAAGGAGTATATGAAGTGTATATATATAGCTAACAATTTTGGCCTTCTAACATCAAGCCAATGAGTGGATCAATTAATTTCACAGAGCCCAAAAGTTTCACTTTCGGAAGAGGTGGTTTTCATTCCACTATGTGAGGACTCGTAAATTTTCCTTATTTTATATTATTTATTTTATTTCCTTGCGTGCATTTTTCTTTATTATACCCTACTATTTCGATTTTCCAGAGATTTTATAAGTGAATAGAGTTTTTAAATCATTTTCCTAGTTTAAGTTAGTTCATGATAAGTTTGAAGTGTATTATTGACGTGGGACAAGCTAGTGCGACAAATGCGATATATTTTTGACAACTTGTTGGAGTTTTGTATCAAGTGATATTATTCTACAAGGTGCTAGGATACAATTAGAGGTTAGCTAGATAAATTGCCATTGGTAGACAAAGGATGAGAATGAAATCCTAAGGTGCCATTTGTTACAAAATCATTGGAAGTTGGACTTTGACTTAAGACCATCTTATCTTTTATTTAACTAATTTTGACCAAGAACCCTCTTCATTTCTTCTTGGCTTGGCCGAACAAAGGGAGACGAAAAACCAAGAGAGTTCCTCATCTTCAACTTCAATTTCTAGCCCAAATCTTGAGTTCCAACCACTAGTATCTCAAATTACTCCATAAAAACTTCTTGCTAGGAAGGATTAGAGATGTTGGTGAAGTGATTTTTGAGGGGGAAGTACTAAGCTATCATCTTTCTAGTGTTTCTAAGGTAACTTGTCAAGAAACCCCTGATTTATTTCTAATAATTGTATAGTAGTGTTTTATAGTTATTAAATACGTAGTTTTGTGGGAGATTTCTTGGTTTAAAGTAGTATTATGGTAATTTTTAATTTTATGGTGATTTTTCTGCCCTCATGTGATGAGTAATGGTTGGTCACAGAATGATAGCTTTATATGGTGTAAAATGAAGCTTTGGTATGCTAGATTTGGTTGCCTAAAGAAATTTCAGCTAGGGTGCAAGAATTTCAGTTTTAGGGTTTCAATCTGCTCTGTTTTTACACTGCATGTTCGTTTAGGATAGAGACCGAATCAGCCCTTGGTCAAAACTTGAGTTAGCTATTTGCCTGTAAAATTTCAGTTCAATCGGAGCATTGTAGCCTGTGAAATGATTGAAATACCCTTGACTGCCCACAAGCTTTGTTTCGCGGATAGTTTTTTGTTTTCTCTAAGATTTCGATTTTTGATCATGAAAATGCATGATTTGGCTTTGGAGGTCTTCATAAGAAATATAGGTATATGTCTTAGCTTCGAAACGCCATAAGATTTGTCTCAATTCAATAAATGTAGCTTCAGTTGTGGTTATTATACTGAAAGGTGTGTTTTGTAGTCTATGATTTGTATGTGAAATTATGGTTGATTGGAGTTGGGATTGGTGATGAAATGTAGGATGGAAAAATAAGGAATTTAAGGGGAGATGCTGTCCAATTTTCTAGGCCATTTGATTCCTTTAAGTTGGAGTTGCATTGTGATAGAATGAGGGGGTTTGGGATTGTTTGTAACCCCCGTACCAATTGTTATCCGTTTGCTCAAAAATCGTATTTTTATTCTTTTGTAGTAGTATATAACTTGGAGAGGCACCCGACTAGTAATCGAGCCTCACTTGTGCATCATGTTTACTTGGTTTTGGATGTGGAAACTTCAACTGTTTTACCTTTGTTATTCTTGGGGTTTCACGGTGATTAAGGCCACTTTGGATGAAAATTTTGAAGTACCTGTACTTGAATTGGTGAGTATATCACTTCCCTAATTTGTTGCTTATCTGGCTATCCGTGACTTCTGTATACTTTGTATGAAATGAGGGTTTACTTTATCACTCTCGTTTCTCTCGTCTATTTACTTTGTTTCCTGCATACTGTATAAGTCTGTATTTGCTCTCTGTATCTATTATCTGTATCTATTCTCTGTATAAGTCTGTGACATCTGAGCTCAAAACCTGTGGTTAGTTACTCGAGTCGAGTCGGCAAGGGTCAGGTCGATTAAATAACGAACCACGGTAGTCTTTTTCTAGGAATCTTTTGGGTATTGAGACTCTTGATTCCGGTATACTCGAGTATTACCATTCTTGTTCCTGTTGAGGTGTTCGGGCCTGGTAAGAGGTATGTTTGGTGGACGGAATTTGGCGTAAAGTGGGGTCTACCGACATGGTTGTTCTCTATACGTTGACGGAGAGTCAACGAGTTTGGATCAAGTACTGCAAATGGAAATCTGGCTCCTGAAAGCCACCTGTATCCTTCCTATATTAAATCACAGTGTCTAACTGCTTTACTTTCTATCTGATATGTGTATCTGATTGGTTAAATGTGAAATGCCATGATTTTACTGCTTATATGTTTGGTACCTCATTGAGCGTAAGCTCACCTCGTTCCGTTATCTTTGTTTTCCTTACAGGGTTCTATGTTTTGAAACCAAGATTTTTGGAAGAAAAGAGTTGAGCTAGTTGCAGGGTTTCTTTTGTTTATGCTCCTCTGTAACTGAAACTCTAATTGTAATTCGTATCCGTGTAGATATTTTGACTTGTACTTCAAGTAATTTGTTGAAGACATGAATGTATAGATGTTGGCAAGTGTATAGTGGTATATATATTTGATGATAAATGCATGTTTTATGATTGTATGAGCTTTACTTTTACTCGTTGAAAAGGTCGGACAAGGGCGGGCTTGGAACGAGAAAAACAAAAAAATTTGGTGAGAAATCATTTCTGAGAATCCAGCCGTATATCTGGCCAGTTATTGGGCGGATTGACATGGAATTTTGAACAAAATTTCATTTAGCTACTGCCTCGAATCCGGCCGGATTGTGACGTCTTCGTTGGAATATTATATCAAAGTCCTATTGTATCTTTCAGTTTGGTTGCTTAGTTTTCGAAAGTTCATTTTCTCGAAGTCCTTTTGAATGCTTCATAGGGTTTTCGTGCGTTTTTGTTTAGTAGTTCTGGCGAGAGTTGAGCAGGCGGTCCGCCGAACCCTTTGGTTCGCCTTAGGAGGAAGTGGGGCGTCACAGTTGGTATCAGAGCTGTTTCGCGTGGTCTCTGCGCGAAGTGAGATTGGGCCAAATGGTGTTATGGTCCTGATTTCGTGAATGTGTCTAAAGGTATAAGTGCTCTTTTGAGCATAAGCTATGAACCGTGCACGCTATAAGTGTAAAAATCTTTATCATGGTACCTGAGGAAGATATATATATGTCGAGTAGGAATCTTTAATATGGATGATTTACTCTTGGGACCGGCCGGCTTGAATTGTGAATTATCTTATTTGAGGATTCTAGTGCCCGGCTACTCAATAGCTAAGAGTCTAGGTTAGAAAGGATTTGGGTGAACTAGAAATGTGATTCTATGGAACTTCATGTGGTTTGTTCGGGTGTTAGTAAGCATGATTAACCTGGATTAAGATATAAATTGTGGTATTCTTGTAGATTATGGATGGAGGCCTAGAGGGAAAATAGCTTTTCGTTAGTTGCTTTTGTGCTTTTGACCTAATTCATCTATAGTACTTTTGGATGACCGCGCTATCTTCATGGATCTCTTTTGTTTGTATCTAGTTGACTGCTACTGTGTGACTTGTTCGGTACAGTTGTGTTATGTATATATGCTTTTGATCTGTGTGTACCTCTTGTTACTTGCTTATGCCTATAATTATCTTTAATGTTATATTTCCGTGACCCTAGATTGGTTAGACCAATGGAGGGTACTCGTAGTGGACGAGGTCGTGGGCGCGGATGTAAGCAACCCTCAAATGAAAGGGGTAACCGAGAACCAATACCTTAACCAAATCCTGAACCTAGAATTGACCCAAATGCTCAAGTAGCCGTTGCTATCCAGCGCATGACCGATTGCTAGCCCATGTAGTGGAACACCAGGGCCAAACCCTAATCCTCAACCTGGAAACCCTGGTAACCATATAAAGGGCGAGGATAGAGCCCTTAAAAGATTTCAGAAGTTCTTCCTACCAAAATTTCTCAGAGGCCCTGATCCTGACGTGGCTGAGAGGTGGCTGGAAAAGATGATCGATATTTTTGCCGCGTTACACTACACTGAGGAGAGACATGTGACATTTGCTGTTTTCCAACTGGAGGGAGCAGCCCGTTCTTGGTGGAATATCATAAGGCTTAAATGGGAACGAGAATAAACACCGAGGACGTGGGCAAACTTCATGAGGGAATTCAACGCTAAGTTTTTCCCCCCTCTTATCCAAGAAAAGAAGAAAGATGAATTCATTCAGCTTCGTTAAGGAACCCAGACCGTAGCCGAGTATGAGAGTCAATTTACTCGGTTATCTAAGTTTGCACCCGAACTGATTGTAATAGAGCAAAGGCGGATAATGTGTTTTGTCCAGGGACTAAATGTTGAGATTCAGAAAGACCTGGCTGTAGCCCAACTTAGCGCTTTTAGTAATGCTGTGGAGAAAGCCCAACGGGTTGAAAATGCAAGGTTACAGGTGAGAAGCTTCCAAGTCAAAAAAAGGGACTTTCTTGGGGGTAGCTCCGAGCAAGAGGGTAAAAGTACACCCCCTAAGATTGAAAAGGGAAACGGGGGAGTACAACAACCGGGGGTATCAAGTGGTGTCTCACCGGGAGGTTCGGTCTCTGCTACTCGTGGTCCCTGTGGATATTGCGGAGGGCCAAATCATACGGAATGGAATTGTTGGAAGAAAAAAGGAAAGTGTATGCGATATGGAAGTGCCGATTATTGGATTGCTGACTGCCCAGTTCGATTGCGAAAAGAAAAAGGGACCCAGCAACCAACTAAGACTAACCCTGGACAGTCGGAAGAGAAAGGGACTGGATCGAAGGTACCGGGTCGGGTGTATTCTCTATAGCACTATCAGGTCCCTGACTCGTCTGAGAACGTAGAAGGTACAATCCACTGGTTACCTTAGATTTTGATAGATCCCGTTGATAAGAAAATTTCGAGGACGAAATTTCTTTAAGGGGGAGAGAGTGTGAGGACCCGTAAATTTTCCTAATTTTATATTATTTATTTTATTTCCTCGTGTGCATTTTTCTTCATTATACCCTACTATTTCGATTTTTCAGAGATTTTATAAGTGAATAGAGTTTTTAAATCATTTTCCTAGTTTAAGTTAGTTCATGATAAGTTTGAAGTGTATTATTGACGTGGACCATCTAGTGCGGTAAATGCGATATATTTTTGACAACTTGTTGGAGTTTTGTATCAAGTGATATTATTCTACAAGGTGCTAGGATACAATTAAAGGTTAGTTAGATAAATTGCCATTGGTAGGCAAAGGATGAGAATGAAATCCTAAGGTGCCATTTGTTACAAAATCATTGAAAGTTGGACTTTGACTTAAGACCATCTTATCTTTTATTTAACCAATTTTGACCAAGAACCCTCTTCATTTCTTCTTGGCTTGGCCGAACAAAGGGAGAGGAAAAATCAAGAGAGTTCCTCATCTTCAACTTCATTTTCTAGCCCAAATCTTGAGTTCCAACCACTAGTATCTCAAATTACTCCATAAAAACTTCTTGCTAGAAAGGATTAGAGGTGTTAGTGGAGTGATTTTTGAGGGGGAAGTACTAAGCTATTATCTTTCTAGTGTTTCTAAGGTAACTTGTCAAGAAACCCCTCATTTACTTCTAATAATTGTATAGTAGTGTTTTATAGTTGTTAAATACGTAGTTTTGTGGGAGATTTCTTGGTATAAACTAGTATTATGGTAATTTTTAATTTTATGATGATTTTTCTGCCCTCATGTGATGAGTAATGGTTGGTCACAGAATGATAGCTTTATATGGTGTAAAATGAAGCTTTGGTATGCTAGATTGGGTTGCCTAAAGAAATTTCAGCTAGGGTGCAAGAATTTCAGTTTTAGGGTTTCAATCTGCTCTGTTTTTACATTGCATGTTCGTCTAGGGTAAAGACCAAATCAGCCCTTGCTCAAAACATCAAAGTTGTAGGTAATTGAATTACTATTTTCCTGTAAAATTTTAGCTTAATCGGAGCACTGTAGCCTATTCAATTACCGAAATACCCTTGGCTGCCCACAAGTTTTGTTTCGCGGACAGTTTTCTGTTTTCTCTAAAATTTCAATTTTTGACCATGAAAATGCATGATTTGGCTTTGGAGGTCTTCATAAGAAATGTAGGTATATGTCTTAGTTTCGAAACGCCATAAGATTTGTCTCAATCCGATAAATGTAGCTTTAGTTGTGGTTATTATACTGAAAGGTGTGTTTTATAGTCTATGATTTGTATGTGAAATTGTGGTTGATTGGAGTTGGGATTGGTGATGAAATGTAGGATGGAAAAATAAGGAATTTAAGGGGAGATGCTGTCCAATTTTCTAGGCCATTTGATTCCTTTAAGTTGGAGTTGCATTATGGTAGAATGAGGGGGTTTGGGATTGTTTGTAACCCCCGTACCAATTGTTATCCGTTTGCTCAAAAATCGCATTTTTATTCTTTTGTAGTAGTATATAACTTGGAGAGGCACCCGACTAGTAATCGAGCCTCACTTGTGCATCCTGTTTACTTGGTTTTGGATGTGGAAACTTCAACTGCTTTACCTTTGTTATTCTTGGGGTTTCACGGTGATTAAGGCCACTTTGGATGAAAATTTTGAAGTACCTGTACTTGAATTGGTGAGTATATCACTTCCCTAATTTGTTGCTTATCTGGCTATCCGTGACTTCTGTATACTTTGTATGAAATGAGGGTTTACTTTATCACTCTCGTTTCTCTCGTCTAGTTTAACTTTGTTTCCTGCATACTGTATAAGTCTGTATTTGCTCTCTGTATCTGTTATCTGTATCTATTCTCTGTATAAGTCTGTGACATCTGAACTCAAAACCTGTGGTTAGTTACTCGAGTCGAGTCGGCAAGGGTCAGGTCGATTAAATAACGAACCACGGTAGTCTTTTTCTAGGAATCTTTTGGGTATTGAGACTCTTGATTCCGGTATACTCGAGTATTACCATTCTTGTTCCTGTTGAGGTGTTCGGGCCTGGTAAGAGGTATGTTTGGTGGACGGAATTTGGCGTAAAGTGGGGTCTACCGACATGGTTGTTCTCTATACGTTGACGGAGAGTCAACGAGTTTGGATCAAGTACTGCAAATGGAAATCTGGCTCCTCAAAGCCACCTGTATCCTTCCTATATTAAATCACAGTGTCTAACTGCTTTACTTTCTATTTGGTATGTGTATCTGATTGGTTAAATGTGAAATGCCATGATTTTACTGCTTATACGTTTGGTACCTCATTGAGCGTAAGCTCACCCCGTTCCGTTATCTTTGTTTTCCTTACAGGATTCTATGTTTTGAAACCAAGATTTTTGGAAGAAAAGAGTTGAGCTAGTTGTAAGGACTTCTATTTGTTTAAGCGCTCTGTAACTGAAACCCTATTGTAATTCGTATCCGTGCGGATATTTTGACTTGTACTTCAAGTAATTTGTTGAAGGCACGAATGTATAGACGTTGGAAAGTGTATAGTGGTATTTATATTTGATGATAAATGCATGTTTTATGATTGTATGAACTTTACTTTTACCCGTTGGAAGGATCGGACAAGGGCGGGCTTGGAACGAGAAAAGAAAAAAATTTGGTGAGAAATCATTTCTGAGAATCCGGCAGTATATCCGGCTAGTTATTGGCCGGATTGTTGGCCGGATTGACAGGGAATTTTGAACAAAATTTTGTTCAGACTACTACCTCGAATCCGGCCGGCAATCCGGCCGAATATCCGGCCAATTTCTGGCCGGATTGTGACGTCGTCGTTGGAATATTGTATCAAAGTCCTATTGTATCTTTCAGTTTGGTTGCTTAGTTTTCAAAAGTTCATTTTTTCGAAGTCCTTTTGAATGCTTCGTAGGGTTTTCGTGCGTTTCTGTTTAGTAGTTCTGGCAAGAGTTTGACAGGCGGTACGCCGAACTCTTTGGTTCGCCTTAGGGAGAAGTGGGGCCGTCACACACTAAAAGGATCTTCACCTACAATTGGAATCTAAGGGCACAATAGGAGTAAAAGAGGTACTGATGTACATATAATTGTTTGCCTATTTCTTTTTGTTTCATACGGCTAATGCCACTTTCTACTTTTCAACCATACTTAGATTCCTACTCTAATTTCTAAACTTAAAATAAGACACTTTAGTCTCTATATATAAAATTTAGCCCTTTCGAGTAAATTTGTTGACTAACGGAAGTGAGACAAGTTTTATACTTAGGTAGAAGAAATTTTGTACTTTAAGGACTAAAGTAAGACAGATTGTATATCTTAGGAACTAAGGTGGGACCAGATTCATACTTTAGGAATTAAAGTGTCCTATTTTGAAATTCAAAAATCAAAGTGAAAATTCGATTCATAGTTGAAGGATGCATCCACAGGTTTAAATAATTCATTTAATAGTTTTATCATCTTATTTTTTCTTTTAGTCTTGAAGAAATAGAAATTACCGAACAAATTAATGTAGTCAACTTGTCCTCTTAAATTATGCATAAAATCGAACTTTTGTATGCCTAATGAAAACACTACATAGTTAGAAGTTAAAATGCTTGTTGCATTTGACAAATAAATTACTCTATTTGGGTCGGTGGATTTGAATTCAATAAATCATTCAGTCGAATGGATTTGGAATTATGATCAATTGAAATACATTGGGTTTGGGCCAATATATTTGAGTGAATGGCCGAAATGGTCACTTAACTATTTAAAATGGCACCCTTTGATCATCAAACTTTTTTTGTAGCAAAAAAAGTCACTAAACTCACGTAAACGCACCAGCGAAGTCATTTTACCGAATTTTAGCGGTGAATCATCCGGTTACAAGGGTCTTGAGTTGAATAAATATTCTGATATGGGCAAAAATGTCCAAAAGATTATTGGGGCAAGTGAACTCACAGATTGTTTCATTCCTAAAGTTGACCAATCGATCGACATTCACTTCATCTTCTCCGGTGAAGTTTACTAGCTGGGAACACTTCACTTTTCAATTTGACCCAGCGTAGAAGTTTACTGGTTGTGACCGAGATTCACTCTCCTCTCTGTCTCGTCACTTCCGACCTCCCTACTATCCCTATCCGCCCCACCACTAACCCCGACCCAACATCCAACTCCGACGATGATGACCCTTTGAGCCCATAGGTTTCATCACTGCTTTCTCAATTTGGTCTCTCGAGCCATACCCATTATTTGCTCAGTCTTCGATTTCCTTCGCCAGCCACCTAGCTGAGTTGGAAAGAGTCTTGGCAGTTCCAATGACTACACCCAGCCAAAAAAAAAAAAATGTTTACCTAGAAAAATGTTTTTTTTCTTTTACAGAAAAAGAAAAGAACAGAATGATACTTTTTTTTTGTATTTCCACAGCCGTGTGCTCCCATCCGTCACCAGTGGGTTGCCGAGGGCAGCCGTTGAAGGGAGTGCTGTGCTATCCTATTCTTCGAGAAAAGAAAAGGAATAAAGCCTTCTGCTAGTCAACGAGCCAGTTACACGGCATACGGGTTTTCTTCTTTTATTTGTGTTGATCTGAGCACCGCCCTAGCGAACTATTGGGCTGAGGGACCCAGCCCAGACAACTTTGGAGTATAGCCTGAGTCACTTCCAATAGCTTCAGTCAAGCTCTTAAAATACGAGAAATCTCAATTTGATTTCAAAGCAGCAGATTTTACTGATTCACTTCCTGTCCTCATCCCCATCCCTCTCTCTTCATGCTCAACGATAATACTCTTAAATTATTGCCACCGCCTTTAATCATTCCCTGTTTCTCATTTTAAATTACAGTCTCTATTTTTACCGCCGGAGAAGACGAAGTCAATATATGGGTTCAAAAGTGGTTTGGGAATGAGACAATCTATGGCTTCACCTATTCCAATAACATTTCAGACATTTTTGCCCCTTGACTATATTCCTCCATTCCACGTTGCCCATGCCACCGGATGAGAAATCGCTGAAATTCGGTAAAATGGCTCAGCTGGAGAGTTTTTGCGAGTTTAGTGACCTTTTCGGCCACAAAAAAAGTTTGGTGATCAAAGGGTGCCATTTTTAATAGTTTAGTGATCTTTTGGACCATTCACTCAATATAGTTCAAACTCTAATTTATTGTATACTAATATTTTGCACACCACAACCCCCTTTCCCGAAAAAAAAAGAAAAGATGATCAAGTTGGCCAGCGTAACTGAAATTCGTCAACTGTGGTTTTAATCAAGTTGTTTGGTGCTTTCTAACCCCGTACAGGCATCAATCATATCATACAAATTTCTTTTTGACATTTCACCAAACACCTTATATGCATTCCCAAATTAACTACTTTTCACATAAACGCTGACTCACTACTATGTTTCACATACAGTGTCTAAGTCATTTCCCACATATTTTTCAACAAAATATTGACAAACAAATCAAAAAGATAAATAAATTAAAGCAATATAATCAAGCGGTTTTCAAGAAACATGATGGTCTAACCTCTTGGCTGCTATTTTTCATTTGCTCCCTTGTCGGATACCACCATCGCAGCCCTAATAAAAATTTCAACCTTTTTGTTGGGTCTGCATATGCCAGCATCCAAAACCGATCGATCAAGAAGGAGAGAGGGAAAGTGTGGACTAAACAAGAAAATTTTGCCAGGAAAAAAATTTCTATTCCATCATATCGTGAAGTGAGAAGAAAATAAAAAGAAGGCAAGAAACTTTAGAGAAACGTGATAACCCAAAATCGTTTCAAAACCCAGTGATTTTTTTACTTAAATATGTAAATTTTTTACTTTTAATATTAGTAAGTTTAATTTAAACAAAAGTAAATTTTGTCAAATAATAAGTAAATTAAATTACTCAAAGTGTAAATTTCTATTTCTGACTAAAACTTACTCTTTCAGGCATATACTTACTAGTTTTAATTAAAAACTTACTAACGTCAATACTAATTATTTTAATATAATATTTAAAAAGTCACTGAAAAACTTGATCTGTCACTAAAGGTAATGAAACCTATAATAGTTGGTTTCCCTAATGTCGTTACCATAACTATAGGTACTGTAGCATTGTCCTTTTTTTCTGTTTTCAGTTCTTTGGCCGTGTTTTCCGTAATTTATTGTGATAATAAGAAAACCGTATACGAAATAGCTCTTGCTTAAGAGTACCTATATTAGTTTTGTTTCTTTTTTCTGTTTTCAGTTCTTTGACAGTGTTATCCGTAATTTGTTATGCATTGCACTTTTGTACATTCTCCAATTATTTTCTCCTATAACACACTCACTTATGGTATAAGAAGATTTTTATTCCTTTTGACTGCATTTAGTAAATCTTAATGTGCATTCGTTTGAGTGCAAAACTAAACCAAACATTTTCCTCTTTGGCAACGAAAGAAGTCACCGACAGAATTACGGGATACTGCATTCACATTCATTGTCCAAACTAAAAGCATATAATTATGTGGCACTAAAACCATTCACTTCATAAAGATTTCATTCCTTCCTCTTTTTACATTGAGAATATATGCAACAGAAATGGCTTCCTTTCATTTCCAGGTTCATCTGAATCATCTCTTGCTCATAATCCTGCTCCTAACTCGTGAAAAAACCATCATTCAGTGTCAGACCAGACGATCCTACTTTTCAGTTGATCATCAAAATTTGTGACCAAATTCCAGAAACGCTGTTCTGTATAGACGTCTTGAAACAAAATCTATCTAGTCCATCAACAGATGCTCGAACTTTTGCTGAAATATCGATCAATCAAGTACTGACAAACGTTACCAATACTTTAAGTGCCGTAAAAGAAGCAAAATCTCATGCAAGTAAGGAGGTTGCAGACCTTCTTACAATTTGTGAAGAGGGTTATACCGAAGTATCTTCTTCGTACAATGATGCATTGCGGGCACTTGCCATCAATGATAGTTCTTCTGTGTTCTTGGATGAAGAACAGTCCGAAAGGCCTATAAATAACTGCACAAATATCATTAATCCTGTGCTGCCTCAGTTTGAAAAATATAACGCCCAAAATCTAGCACTTCAGAGCATCTCAGTTGCTGCTGCTGCTATATATTTCCAGCGACCACCTAGTCTTGGGGCCTGCAAAAGTTGAGTCCTCGGGCTTTTGAACGACGTATGTAGCTTTGAGACTGGCGTTCGATTAGATACATATTGTAATTCATTTCTATCCTGTTCTCTTGTTTCTTCCACTGGTTTGAAACTCGAACTGGACATCATCTCGATCAAGCGAGTCGATGGGTTCAACCAATAAGTTGGGTTCAAAAACTGAAGAACTTAATGATGTAATAATGAAGTCATAGATATATTTTAATTCTAAATAAAATAAAATAATATTAAAAAAAACTACCTTTGAATCTGGCATACTTAATGAGTTTTATAGCTAATATAAAGCAGTGGCGGAGTTAAGATATTGTTCCAGTGGAACAAAATATAAAATAAAGTTCATTTAGTTCTATTAATACAATTAGATAATATAATCCATATATCAAGTAAAAAGAAGTAGATCTATATGTATTCACTAATAAAATAAGATAGTATTAAACTTTCTTTAATATGTTCCAAAATTATGTTGTATTGGAAAACTCACTAGTGGACTAAATTTGTACTAATAGAATTAGGTTTGTAAAAAGTGTGGTTGTAATTTTTATGATTCTTCTACAGAGTTATTATCAAGTTAACTAAAGGCACATATATCTGTTTCCATACTATGAACTATTGACGTGTAAAGAAAGTTTTTTTTTTTTAGCTCCACTGCTTAAAACGTATAATTTCTTTTTTCAGTAGAGGCACATATATAAATTTTTAGGTTTAAAACAAAATTATTATGAAATCTCTATACCTAAAGTTCATGGTTTTCTTTGGCCTCGGGGGGCAAGCGCCCCCCCCCCCCCCCCCCCCGCCAAAAAAAAACAACTTACATGTTTGGGGTAAAAGGTGGATGGCGACGACCAAGCAGTGTCCAGCAAGGGAAAAATTTTACTGCAAAGGAAACTTTAAAAAGAAAAAAACCAAAAAAATTGAAGAAAACTTGATTTTTTCAATTTTCACCTTCAATTGAAGTTTTGATCAGTTTTGACTGAATCAAATACCTTCCGGGTTCTAATGTTAAATCAAACTAGTGACCTTGTTGGTTCTTGGTTTCAGTCGAACCAACTAGTTTAGTTCAAATTTAATAACACTGGTTTCTTACTCTTGCACTCTCTTAGCCCTTTCATGGTTTGGATTAAAGTGTCACGGTTAATTTATTTATTAAGACTAATGATTAATAGTAAAAAGTCAAAATCAAACTAATAAATTGATAAATTTACCCTTGCACTACTTTTTTTCTTTTTTCCTTCTCTCTCTCTCTCTCTCTCTCTCTCTCAAAAGAGAATATATGATTTTAAAAACTTATATTTTGGCCTATAAAATTTTAATTTTCTCCAAATACAAAAGAGATGGAAGGAAAATAAATAATGAATAATAATCCAAAAAGATGGAAGAGAAATATAAAACTAATAAATAAGAAACAAAAAATACCAAATATTTTTTGGCTATAAATATCATTATAGGTTTTTAAACCAAATCTTTAATGGCATTTTCTAGTTCTTATTTATCTATTTTTTTCAATTTCTTCTTTTTTATGTTTGGAGGGAAAAAAAAGAAGTAATGAAAGGATAAATTTGTCAATTTATTAGTTTGACTTTGATTTTTTTACTATTGACTATTAGTTTTAATGAAAAAACTAAGAGTAACACTTTAATTCAAACTATGAAGGGATTAATATAGGTTTTAAAGAAATATATGAATGTCTGAATTTTAATGATAAACCTATTTATATTGGTTGATAACATTTGTAACTGAATGCTTAATGAGTTAAATTTGACAATTTTTCCCTTATATATTTTTATCCAAAAACGAAATAGAACCTATGATTTAATTAGCTTAAAATTGTTAGGTATGAAAATGACAATATTTATTTTTAAATTAAATTAAAACAAAGGATGAAATATATTATATGAGGAGTATGGAGAAGATGTGAAAGTCATTAAAAAGGGAAAAAAGAGAAATAGAAAACTGTTAGATAAAGAATATCATGCTGTTTAATCAGAAAAGAATTTTGAACATAATTAACAAACAAGGGTAGATTTTGTAGATAAAAATACCAACCAATACCACAGTGGGATAAAAGATAATTTACCCAAAATTTAACAACTAATACCTACGTGAATTGTTAGAATGCATTTTATCATGTTATACTTGGACCGGATGATCAAGAGGATCGCAGATGAATTGGCGCAAAGTTGAACAGATCAAACTGGCCGGTTTTGGCAAAATAAACTAGACTAGAAGTTTCATTCATTTATTTTTCATTAAATTATCTAGGGTTGAATAGACGATATAAACCAAAGTATTGACTACGAACGTCAGAAATTTTAATTTGGGGATAAAAATTATGATATCCTTGTATTTAGTGGTTTATTGAGAAATAATGTTTAAAAGGTAAGAAATTAAGTGGAGGATTTAAAGATGGAAAATATATTCTAAGGAAGGCTAAGAAAAAAAGGATTTTCAAATCCATTGCTTACCTAAAGTATCTAGTGGGACCACTAATTACCGTAGAAGTTTTAATAAACACCTAACTAAATGGATAAACACCCAACTAAATTGATAATCTTAAATGGAATACTATGAGTATATAAAAGGAAGAAATAGAATGATCATGCGAAAAAGTAAAAGCACTCCCTTCATTCTTGTTCTTCTTTTAGCATAGTTGACAAATTATCCTATAATAATTTGGTAATTGACAGACGAGTGTTAAAAACTTTGCTAGATTTCAGGACTTGTGGATCAAAAAAAGTAGATCGATTGTAAAATTTCAAGAACATGAACCTTTGATAATGATGTGACGTAGAGCTCCAAATAGGCCTATCAGTTGGACCATCTAAGTTGAATTTTAATAAATTCAAATTTGACTCATATATAGTTAGTACATTTTTGAATTAATGGAGTGGAGCAACAAAGCCTCCTTGCCCATACTAACGCTTTTAGACAAACTAATGGTTCCGCTTGAACTGCAGATTCCACAAAATTACAAACATTTTATTTAGTGAGTTTGTGTATTACCTGACCATGAGAATTTAAAACTACGAAACCAATACTACCACTCATCAACTGAGCATCAAATGACCCATTTGTGACAATAGTGATGCAATGTGTTTATTTGGATATGTAATTATTAATTATATATACCAAAGTATATATGTATTATATATATATATATATATGACAGGTGTCGAACCTGTTCAAAAATAAAGAACCTAATTGCCACCAAAAAGTCTAATGAATTATTAAATTGAGTACAACGGCAAGCAGGGTCGTCTCCTCAGGGACCGGAGAAAATTTGCTCCTTTTCAAGTCAAAGAGAAACGGGGGTTTTGAGAATTAAATGCTAACGAATTATTAACCAAATTGATCAACTGTGAAAATTAATTAAGAGAGACAAATAATGGGAAAAACACTAGCCAATGATACACTTCAGAAGTGGTTCAGGTAACTAATCATTGATACAATTATAATTTCAACATTCATTAATAAACAGGTTTTAACTGCCGATACGATCTGACAATTAATTCCTCCTTACTGTTTCAATAGTCAAGGTACGACCATTGACTATTTCTCTAATTTAGGAATAACTCTAGGTACGACTTTAGGATTTAATTCCTCAATTGCATTAGAAATTAGAGAAACCATGTTCTAATCAATAAATACGCTACGAGGGTTTATTTAAATTAGATCGTGCATTTCCCTGACACAAATCCAATTATGTCAGTTGCTACCAGGATTAGAGTAGTCAAACAATTACGGATTCAACTATTCTAATTAGCAAATATATTATGTGAATAATTAAATATTGCGTACCTATTTAATCATACACAATAATCACAACCTATAAAAGCAGAAATCTTACAAATACCAATGAATAGAAGAAACAAATAAAATCAGTTAGATCTCACAGTAAGAGCTGAACCAAATCTGCAGTTGTCCCTTGACTAGAGAATACGAAATTAGTTTTCCATTAATGGAGAACAAGCCATGCAAGAAGAATCTGTTGGAAGCTTACAATCCTTGTTTTTCTTAATTGTCGCCGAAGAAAAAAAACTGAGTCTTTTCCTCCTAAAACGAAAGCCTTCCGCCCCCCTAAATCTCCTTTCTTCGCGGCCCTCTCCCAAAGGAACGAGAGCCCCTCATGATCTAGAATCCTAGTCTATTAGAACTTTTCTAATCTGTAATCTAACAGATTTCCTAATAACAAATATCACCAAAAAAATATAACTTTCTGATAGTACTCAACTACTAAATAGAAAAAGGCAATATGTATTCCAGCATAGCCACGGACTTGAAATCCACAATTCTTTGGAAACTACCCACATATGCGTGAGATCCGACAATCCAGTTCTGGAAATATGACTGGAGCACGCCCAGGCCTAACTATCAAAAGGTCTTTACAAAGGTTGATTTTCAACACCTTTTTTCACCAATTTCTGCAAGTAGTACCAAACACAAAACCTAAGTAGAATCCACCAAATGGCGCAGTATTTAGCCCGAACAATTAGGAAATATTAATGAAATAACCCACTAAAATGTACCCTATCAATATATATATATATATAGATTAATGGGCCGAACCTATATTTGGTTTGAACTTAATAAGGTCCAACCCCAGTTCACATTTAATTCAGGTATAATATATATGTCGAATCTCAATTCATTCCAATAAAAGGTTAGACTCATCTAATTTTTTATTGTATCAAACAGGTTGATTGGCTCGATCCCATTGATAGTCCTAGCTCCAAGGATTTGAAAGATAGAACTCCAAGAATTCGAGTGTCGAAAAACGTAAATCCCTTGGAGGAACTTGATGAAACTTAGGATTTGAGGATGACTTGAAGACTTAAGGGATTCAATCCAGATTTGAGAGATAGGACCATACTTTGTCTTGAAGCCTATATCTGCAACTTGTTTCTTTCAGTCCCATAATTAAAGGCAACATATTGGGTTGGACCATTTGGCCCAATGAAATGGTCCAAAACATTTTAGTGGACTTCAATTAATTTAAAGTATAGCCTCTAGTTTGGACTGAAATCGTATAAGGCCCAATTACTTGTTTTACAAATGAATGGGGTTTAACTTAGGTTACCCATTTAATTAACTGATAAAGAAAATACATCTAATTATAAGTTAATAATATTATATATGCTGATAGCATTTACCATTCTATAATAGTTGAATGCATGACACACATATAAATTTAGATTTCAAAGTCAAACTCAGATTCATTGATATGAATCCAAACCTGACAATTTATACACTATTAGAGTATAGAAAAATTAATGCTTTAATTATTTGTGAGACTAATTAGATGCCAAAATTTCAATGTCCGACTAGGATCTGGATTAAATCAATTGCAGCAATAGTGAATGGGCACCTTTAACTATAATTAAGTTTGAATTGGAAACCATTTTATAATAGTATCAATATATATATATATATAGTAAATCTTATATATACTGACTGTGCATGCACTATTATCGTTGGGTCCATGACACGTGTAAAAATTGAATTTTAAATTCAAATTTTGTATAATTGTCATTCATCTAACACTGACAATATAACGCTAATAATGCACTGTCAGCAGCATAGGAAAGATTAATCCATATATAATTTATACGTGTAAGACTTGGAGTCGATGGAATTTGCTTCTGCCTTCTATGGGATTGGAGGAATTACGGGAAGATGGTCCGAGCACTCGTCGGATACAGTTGCACTCAGTCAACTTTTAAACTCAAGCTCGTACGGCGTTAACTAATGACTGAGCTTAATTTCACCAGATAAATGTTATTAAGTGAAGCTAGTATACATTAAACTTAAATTTTGATTTGTTTAGTTTAGACTTAAATAAACTATGATTCTGGTTGAATTCAATTGAATTAATGAGAAATACAGCTGTGATCCCCAATATTTGGCTTGTGTGCCAAATTGGTTTCCAATATTTTGACCAAAACAAATTTAGTCACCAAAGTTTTTAATTTTAGGCAGATTTAGGACGACAAAAGGAAATTGTTTTAACGCTGCATTTTTGGTCCCTAATGTTTTTATTTTGAATCATATATTTTTCTAAATTTTAAATAATGATATTAAGGATTTTATCATTAATTGAGATGCAAATTAGAATGAAATAGTATTAAATGAGTAATAAGAATTCTAATTAAACTTCTTTTCTTCTTTTTTATTTTATTTATTCATGCTATTAATATACCATATGTTTCTTTTCTTTTGAATAGTTAGTAATATACGTATATTATTGTTTCTCACTATTAATAATTAATTGATAATCAGTATTATTATTTATAATTATAATTATAATTAAAAAATTAATTAAATATTCCTTTAAAATATAATGAATATATACTTTTTGTAAATTAAATTGATCTTTTTTTGGCATTTTAATAGGTTATCAATTGATTTTGAAATAAATTTGGCATTTTTACACATTATATATAACATTAAATTATAATCAAGGTACATAAATATTAAAATAAATACATTAAAAATACAATGTTGGAACCTTATATTTTAATTACCAAGAAAGACAACAAAAACTAAAAGATAGTTTTCTTAAGAATTTCTAAAATTACTTCATATTTATACCTACCTTCACTAGTTTCTATAAGTACAATGCCTAACATTTAATTAAGTTTTTAATTATCATTAGAAATAAAATGATAAAACTCATTATCAATTAATTACTAATAGTGTAAAACAATAATATACATATACACTAAAATGTCTATAAATTAATTCCTTTGGGACCATAGAAATTCTATTAATTTAAAGAGGTATTAATTAATCGATAAATTAATAATTTATGAATATGTCGAATATACTTATAATTATATCTAAAGAATATTAATCAATCCATATATACTTGATTTGTAAGTATAATTTAATTCTATTAATATCTACATAATCGATATCATTTTTGTATTATCAAGATGCCAAAAAGATTTAGGAATACTAAGTAATAGATGACAAAAAGATAGATGCCCACATGCATGTCGGATGCTCTCTATTATATTCACTCACATAATGCTTTATGCATTTGATCAGTCATGGTTGATTTTGGACGATATTCAGTTAGATTTAAGTTTTAAGAAAAAACAAGTAACAATAGACTTATATTTTAGGAAAATGTAATATGAAATTTTAGTTAATTATTAATTTATTATATGAATGGGACCAAACGACTATATAAGGTTTTCAAAAAATTACTATCTTATTATTTTATCAAAATTATTAATTTAGCTTGTTAGCCTAAGTAGGGACTAACAAAATTATTATTTAATAGAAGTTATTAATTTATCGAATATTATTTTTTGACTTTCAATGTAAACCTCTGATATTTGTGTGTGTATGTATATGTGTGTGTATATGTGTGTGTCTATATATATATGTATGTATGTATGTATGTATTCTTTATAAACTTTGCTACAAGAACCTGGATAAATAGTCATTTAACTAGCCATTAGTATCCACGTTATTTCATGTATTGTTGGTAAATTTCATTCAATTGCACTTACACCCATTGAATTTTACTAATTCTTAATAGCTTTTCATAGTTTGTCATTTCTTTGTTAATACAACTTGGCAAGTAGTATGAAGGGCAAATCTGGTACAAATTTCTCATCTCACTCCTTACAAAAAAAAATTTAATGGTAACTTTTCTGGTATGGACTGAATGTGCAACACAAACCTTATGTTCAAGGGTGGTAAGTGCTATTTTCTAAACTACAAGGGAGGTGAGTGCTAGTGTAAGAAACCTCAGGGAAGGTTTATGCAATTTCCCACACTGAACACTGTGGAGGGTGTGTTTTATTGGAACTCCGCAGTGAAACAAATGTGTGTGTAGAATTAAGGGATGGACCTCTGCTGGCAAAGTCCCTTGACATCTCTCAAATTGAAGCTGAAGTTGATGTAGAAACTGTCCTATCTTCAATGCTGACATAAATATGCTGCTTTTCTTGTGGACCGTCGGCGCCTGATTTCATCCTTCGAAGGGGTCCACCTCAACCACATGTTTACAGAGAAGGAAACCACGCGGCTGATGCTTCAGCAAAGTTAGGTTGTGATCAAACTGTTTCTTTTGTCTTGCATTTTGTTTGGCCTCCAGAAATTATCTCTATTCTGGATAGAGACATTAGGGCCGTGAGTACCCCACCCCATGTTTTGTAATTGAGTAACTTTAATCTTAATTCAATTTCTTTTATTATCAAATAAAAAAAAAAGAAGGAAATGATGTAATTTCAGTAACGACTAAATTAAAAATACAAAAGAAAACAGGACAATGCATTCTTTTTGTTTTTTTTAATCAAGCAACGCAAAATATATTAAAAGAAGCAAGATTACAAACGTATGTCAGATAGGATGGATCTGACAGTACTAATAGAAATCTGGGCAGAATGTGCACTATGGATACTGATCAGTGTTTATATTGTGCAAAAGTGTATGAGATAGTTCCTTCTTATCTGGATTCATTTCTGTTCTTTTCCAAGTAATCTACAGACTTCTGTAGATAACTGTTGTGCAAATCCTGATCTCCAAATATTGCACCAATTTCTTTAGCTTTGTCCTTGAAGACTTTACCTTCATTTTCCACCATAACCAACCTTACCGAGTTGGCAACCGAGTCGCTCGTGTACGATCCATCTACATCATTTCTTGGTATTTCTATCCCCACCTGGTTCTCCTCTAGCACCCTAGCAATCAACCCCGTGTCTATGACAAACGGCAGCATAATGAGCGGATGACAAAACATGAGCCCCTCTACACTCGAACCCCACCCGCAGTGAGTCAGGAATCCACCCACTGAATCATGACTCAGTATGTTAAGCTGAGGTGCCCAATTCTTCCAAACAATACCCCTTCCCTTGACTCTATCTTCAAACCCCCCTGGCAGACCAGATGGATTCCTTAGAGCCCAAAAAAATGGTACCCCGGATAACTCGAGCCCCAGAGCTAGCTCACTGAGTTGGAGTTGATTCAGTGATACTCACTCCCAAGTGCCACATAAACCACTGAGCCTTTACCTTGACCATCAAGCCAATCCTTGATTGCAATCCATGACTCATTGTTCTCCAGGCTGCTTTTTTCCACCGGGGGTGGCATTAATCCCACCGGTATTAAAGGCCGTGGTTGCAAATCTTCAACCAACTTCAACCACTGGCCTTCAAACTCGTGGCAATATCTCATCAATATAACATCTGCACCCTTTATAACCGATCCAACCCGATGCAAATCCGATACACCCGATCCATCTAGGTTCCTAGATTCCAACATCCATCTACTCTCGTGTAACTTAAAAGCCACTTTACTCTCGAATGGGATCCACTTTGGTGGAACCGTAAAATCCTCGACCTTAGTTCTGGGATCAGTACCCGTGATCAGTACTTCAAAAGGGGGTGCCAAGAATGCCATAGAGAAAGCGCTATAAATAGAAAAGAATGATTTAGATATGTTGAGCTTAGCTGCGATGGGAGGTAACCAATATGGGGCAAAGTCGTAAATGATCCAGTCCGGAGCTGAGTATTCCAAGAAACGAGTCAACTCAGGCTCAAGTCCGTCGTAGGCTTTCTTGAGAACGGCAACATCAAGACCACCGAGGTCTACGGTGGCCTCCACATTTTCCGGAAGCCCATCAACTCGGGGAAGTGGGATTTTTACATAGGTAATAGAAGAAGCAAACTCTAGGGGGATTTTAGGGAGGCGATCGACGTTTTTAGGGGTGGAAATGAAGCTAACTTTGTGACCCCTTTGAGCAATGAATTTGGAGAGATCTAGAAAAGGGATGAAATGGCCGAAGGCTAACCAAGGAAACATGACAACATGTAAGCTGCCGGATTTGCCTGCCATGAAATAGGATTGGAATTTTAGCTCTATGATTTTTCTCCTTGCCTACAGCTTTTCTTGAGGTGTTGACATATATACGATCACGGTCGCAATTGATTTCGTTTTTCTATCGTATCGTCGCCGGTCCATGAGCCAAATTCACGGATTGACTCGAGTAACTTTTGAGCAGAATCGAATTTAAAATACTTAATCCAAGTATTTTTATTCCTTTCATTATGTAGGATTAGGAGCCTAACAGTTAGCTCAAGTATTTTTATTCCTTTCCTTAATTTGCACTTAAGGACTTTGTCTTATACGAAGATTACTCGGTTATTGCCTATTGGTGGTGTCTGTCAATCACATCAAGTGAAAAACAAAGTCGGATAGCAATTTTGTGCATTTTACATATCGCGTAATTTTATTTATATGCGATGTAATTTTTATTTGCATGACGTGTAACTTTAGAATAAATTTTTATAAATCTACACATGTTATTAAAAATGAGATAAAAAAAATGATTCGAATCGTCAAATTCTGATTGTGCACTGTTAAGGACGATCCTTCTGATAAATGTCCTGTCCGTCCCCAACAAAGTCATAGCTCATGGTGAATAATTGGGAGTAGTTGTGGTATTTACCATGCCAAACTGGGATACCTTTATGGTGGGAACCTGCCTATGGTAGGAAGACGGAGACGTTAAATTGTTGTACAGCGCGTGGAGAGGATATATACGAGAACCGTCTGCGGATGCAACCAAAAAAGCACACTGACTTCCGTACGAGTTGGGGCAGGAAGTGTTTTTGCATGTTAAAACCAGAGGCATTTATGTATTTGTAAATGTACCCATTACGACTGGAAAAATGTTGCAAATGCCTTGGACAAAAAATGTGCATAAAGAAGGTACCGAAATTTTAAGAAATAATAAATGATTATCGCACACGCGTGGGGGATAATAATTTGGAAGAAGGAAAAGTGGAGGTAAACGAAAGGATTCAAGCCTTCATTATATTTATATACATATATAAATTTAGTGACCAAGTGTTCAGCTTAAGCATCCGGGAAAATGGTCCCATGACTATCGTTATGGTAAAAAAACTTATTATAATAGGTTATAATAAATTTAGCAACCATTTGATTACCTGTTGGACTTATCCACTTGAATAGGATTATGCGTAAAAATAAGGAAGTAAGTTTGTCATCTAAAATAGTAAGTTAACGTAATAAACTAGTAATTTTTGCAGCCCAAAACGTGAATTGAAAGTATTACGAAACATACTTTTTAAAGAGATAAATTACAATTTTTATCCTCAATATACTTTTGAGGGAGTAAGTTTATTTGAAGTAATAGTATGTTTTTATACATAAATAATCATTTTTACTTATAACATAGTAAATTTGATTAATGACAAAAACATGCTAATTTATGGCAAAAATTCTCTATTATGCTTAAAAAACTTATGCCAAGCCCATATTTTATTGTTATTTAAAATAACACTAAAATGTTTTATTAATGATTAAAACTGAGTACCTTACTTAGTAAGTAATGTTAATATACTTGTATAAATACTTGATTGTATGTGAAAAAATTAGTATTTTTTAAATTTATACATAATTAAATTTTTTCTGTTGTAGTTTAAAAATAAGTAAACGAAATTTTTTTTGCACAGAGCACCAAAATCCACAAGTCAAAATAGTTGGTCTGAAAGGGAAAGATACAGCTGAATAGCATTGTTTAAAGTACCAAATAAATAGATGTAAAATGCTGGTTAAAAACTGGTACTTTGACATATAATAAAGGAAAGTCATAAAAATCAGGCCATTTATGGAAAAAGGTTTCATTAATAAAAATTCCAACTCTTCACGGCTTTCTTACCAGTCCTCCAAAGCATGAGCAAAGTGCCAATAATTGAAATAGTAATCTTTTCGATTTATACAGAATTAATTTATTTTTTGCAAATTAAAAAAAAATAATTGAAATTTTTTATCAGAAAGCACATAAGTCAAAAGGATTGGTCTAAAAGCGAAAGGAATAGCAGATATGTACAGTACTTGTATTTCACGTTCGAAGGACTACAGTGCTGTTTTTGACAATATCCCGAAAAATATGCAATGCAAACGGAACCGATTCTTCATTATTTAAAATACCAAATCTGTGATTGTATTTTAACTGTTATCCATTGGTATTCTAAAGTATCATTTTTTCATCCAATACCACCTCTTTAACACCCGTTTTCCCTTAAAAATTTATTTATTGGATGAAAAAAAATAAACCTTTTATGCAATAAAACACTAGCTCTTTATGCCTTTCCTCCATTATAAGAACAGAGTACTCATTTTTCCCTAAAAAATTAATGGATAAAATAAAATAAAATAAAAACCGATTTTAGGTTAAAACACTAGTTTTTTATGACTTTTCTCCATTATAAGAGCACAATACCCATTTTCCTCATCAAAAATTTTATTTATCGGATAAAATAAAAATAAACCCGTTTTCCCATAAAACACTAGCTCTTTATGACATTTCTCCATTATAAGAATAAAGTACCCATTTTCTCACAAAAATTTATTTATCGCCTAAACTTAAAATAAACCCATTTTTTAATAAAATACTAACTCTTTAGTACTTTCCTCCATTATAAGAACACAGTACCGATTTTTGCATAAACAAAATTTATTTATCGACTAAACTAAAATGAAATCAGTTTTCCAATAAAACACTAACTTTTTATGACTTTTCTCCATTATAAAGTACCCATTTTGTCATTAAAAAATTTATTTATCGGCTAAACTAAAAATAAACCCATTTTTCAATAAAATACTACCTCTTTATCACGTTCCTCCGTTATAAGAACACAGTACCCATTTTTGCATATAAAAATTTTATTTATCGGATAAAATAAAATTAAATCTGTTTTCCAATAAAACACTAGCTTTATGGCTTTCCTCCATTATGAGAATAGAGTACCCATTTTTCATAAACAAATTTATTTATTGATAAAATAAAAATAAATCCATTTTTCAATAAAGCACCAGCTACTTATGGCTTTCCTCCATAAATTATCTATTTTCATACGTTAATTTATTAGTTAGATAAAATCAGAATGAAATTAGGTTGAACAATAAATTACCCTTTACGATGAAATTGAAATACAGAAAAGTAACCCATAGCAAGTTTTAACTCCATTTCCAATACAAAAATATGCTACAAATTCTTTTGGCAACCGCAAGACACCTCATTCATAAAGTCTCAAGAAACCTTTCCAACCATTATGCAAAAGCAACTTATTCATTCTAAATTTTTAGCATCAATTTGATTATCAGTTGGACGTATCCACCTGAATAGGATAATATGTATTTTCTGGGACACAGGACATAATAGGAATTAAACTTGCATTAATGTAGACCTAACAAAATGAGAGAAATAGCATAACAATTAATACAATAATAAGAATAATAGAGTTGGTATAACAAAATTAGTTTACTCTACAAATTTATTTTTTTCTGCAGATAGTTTGCGAATATGACATTCAACCACCAAAAAAAAGACATCTATATCTGTCTATATGTGTTGCAGAGAGAATTTTAGATAAGGAGCTTTCCAAATTGTCAAAAGTTCGAATACTATTTTATTACAATTTTACATTTCTAAAATTAAGAAATGTTTATCTCACAACTAATCCTTTAATTGCTCGTACAAATCCTATAATCATGCTCATGTTTTTCCCACATTTCCCTCACATTTTCCCCACTAACCAATAAAATTAAAACTCCCGAATTTTAACTAACAGATAATAACCAACCATGTCAAATTAATATCTGCAAATTCCAATTAACATCTCACATTTACTGCTGACTTTACTGATAGTATTAACTAACAGTTATTACTGACATTCACAACTCACACTTACCACATTACTCATAGTAATAACTAACTGTTAATTTAAGATATTCGCAACAGCGAAAGTCACATATCCAAAATTTAGGAGCATGTTGAAAATTTTCACATAATATAGTTTACTCTCAGAATCATTCACAAAACTGCTGCACACTAATCCAATTGACCCATTTAATTTGCCATCATATAAATTCAATACAGTGAAAAAATTACGTATCATACATTTTTTCACTAAGGATAAATCTCAGTTACAAACATTTCAGTCAGTGACAAAGCCAAGATTTTTTTTCTAGAGAGGCTAAAATGGATACTCAGTTTTTATAATGGAGAAAAGCCATAAAGAGTTAGTGTTTTATTGAACAATGGATTTATTTTAATTTCATCCGATAAATAGATTTGTTTATGCAAAAATGGGTACTCTGTTCTTATAATGGCGGAAAGCCATAAAGAGCTAGTGTTTTATTGAAAAATCGAATTTCCATGTATTTTATCCGACAAATAAATTGGTTTATGGGAAAATTGGTGTTAAAGAGGTGGAATTTTTCTAGAGGGGCTGAAATGGGTACTCTGTTTTTATATTGGAGGAAAGGCATAAAGAGTTAGTGTTTTATTGAACAATGGATTTATTTTTATTTCATCCGATAAATAAATTTGTTTATGCAAAAATGGGTACTCTGTTCTTATAATGGAGGAAAGCCATAAACAGCTACTATTTTATTCAAAACCGAATTTTCATGTATTTTATCCGATAAATGAATTTGTTTATGGGAAAATTGGTGTTAAAGAGGTGAAATTTGATGGGAAAATGATACTTTACGATACCAATGGATAACAGTTACAACACAATCACAAATATGACATTTTAAATAGTGAAGAATCGGTTCCGTTTTGATTACATATTTTTTGGGATATTTTTCAAAAATAGCACTACAGTCCTTCGAACATAAACTATAGGTACTGTACGTATATGTTATTCTTTTCCCTTTTACACCATTCCTTTGACTTATGTGCTTTCTCATAAAAGATTCTCATTTATTTTTTAAATGGAAAAAAATTAATGAAATATGTATAATTCGAATAAAATACTATTTTAATTATTACCATTTTGCTCATACGTTGCAAGACTGATAAGAAAACCGTAAAGCGTTGCTATTTTTATGAATGACAACTTTTCCCGTAAATGGCCTGCTCTTATATGTCAACGCACCTGCTTTTAACGAGCATTTTACATCTAATTTATTTAGTACTATAAACAATGATATTCAGAATGTTTCTTTCCCCTTTAGACCAACAACTTTGACTTGTAGATTTTTGTGTTCTGAGAAAAAAGATTTTCGCTTACCTTTTTTTTAAACTGCAAAAGAAAAAATCAATTTCCCCATAAATCTCAAAAATGCTTATTTATACACATACCATCAAGTATGTATACAAGTATAATAACTGTACTGACTAAGTAACGTACTCAGTTTTAATCATTAATAATACATTTTTGTGTTATTTCAAATAACTCTAAAATATGGGCTACGTATAAGTTTTTTAAGCATAATACAATATTATGGCCATAAAATAGCATGTTTTTGTCATTAATCAAATTTACTATGTTATAACTAAAACTCACTATTTCTGTATAAAAACATATTTTTATTTCAAATAAACTTACTTCCTCAAAAGTATATTTGGGATATACTATTGTAATTTATCTCTTTAAAAAGTATGTTTCATATTACTTACAATTTACCTTTTCGACTGCAAAAGTTACTAATTTATTACGTTAACTTAATATTTTGAATGACAAATTTACTCCCTTATTTTTACCCATAATCCTATTTAAGTGGATAGGTCTAACGGGTAATCAAATGGTCGCTAAAATTTTTAGAACCTATTATATCATGTCTAAAATTGTGTTGTTTACCGTATCGATAGTTATGGGACCATTTTCCCAGATGCTTAAGCTGAACACTTGGGTACTAAATTTATATATGTATATAAATATAATAAAGGCTTGAATCCTTTCGTTTACCTCCACTTTTCCTTCTTCCAAATTATTATCCCCCACGCGTGTGCAATAATCATTTATTATTTCTTAAAATTTTGGTACCTTCTTTACGCACATTTTTTGTCCAAGGCATTTGCAACATTTTTCCATTGGTAATGGGTACATTTGCAAATACATAAATGCCTCTGATTTTAACATGCAATAACACTTCCTGGCCCAACTCGTATGGAAGTCAGTGTGCTTTCTGGTTGCATCCGCAGACGATTCTTGTATATTTTCTCTTCACGCGTTGTGCAACAATTTAACGTCTCCGTTTGAACTGTATATAACGTCAACACGTGTCGCTCTCTGCCAGCCTTCCTACCGTAGGCAGGTTCCCACCATAAAGGTATCCTGCCAGACTGTACTATGACGTGCTTGACATAAAATATTCGTCGTGAGTCAGTTGCACAGTATCCTAGGCGCTCCATCTACCACAAATCAATACACGAGTTGCTATCATGTTGCAGATTTTTCGGGAGAAATTTGCAATGCTGATTGAGGCCTCTTGGTTTTGTAATCACAGATTCGCAGTCACATTCCAGTGAAATATTGGCAAAAATGTACCATCTTGCGTTTTGGATGTGTAGTGAAATTTCACTTCTTGTGGTGGATGGATACTAAAGGTACGTGCAAAGCAAAGCTTGAGCCCCTAGAAACTTAATTGAACACATAATATCAAATTATTTTGGCACATAACGAATATAAATATAGGAAAAAAATTGAGCATCAAAAGTCAAAATAATTAAAATTGACAAATATTATTTGCATTTTAATTTTTATTCATCACAATTTTACTATCATTTTTATCTTACAATTTTTATTTATTTGACTATATAATGAAACAAATAGTAGGAATACAATTAACAAAATACAAAGTATAAATAACATTTCCCTCAAAATTTGTTGGGAAGAGAAATCCATCTATGAAGTCAGCCCCCTATTTATTGTAATTTGGATAAAGAATTTTGAACCAGTATCATGACAATACTCTAAAAGAAGAGAGAGTTAATGCACTATGAGTGCATTGCTGGATTAATAGCGGTATAACTTTAGTTGTAACTTAATCAGAAGAAGTCATAATGTTTCTAGTACTTCAATAATAATAATAAAAGTTTAGAAAGCCGTTAAGACCTGGCACAATCTTCAACGTCAATAAAGATTACTAAAAACTTGCACATTTTTCTTTCTTTTTGAGAGAAGAAACTAATTCATCTATTTAAATCCTGCCTAAAGGTGAGAACATTATCCCTTACCTCTAGAATATAAATTGCAAATTTAGATAAAAATATGAACTAAATTGCAAATTTAGATAAAAATATGAACTATCATATTTCCAGATCTATATATACAAATTAGGATCCAACCATTTTTTTTATTGCCAAAAAAGTTCCTAATCAAAATTGAATTTTCTAACAATTTTTTGTTGAGTAACACTGTAGGGTGAAAGTCTCAATCCCCGTCCAACTCCTTTTATAATCACAATGAACTAGTCAAATTAACAAAATGCTGCCAACTCCTTCAACCATATGGTCATGATATGCCCACTTTAATGCGTAGCAAGGAAACCTTTATGGTAGGAAGGGCATTGACCATCCTACCGTAGGTAGAGAAGCAGAGCATGACACGTGTATTTGGAAATAAATGTGCTAACGGACCGGTTATGTTGTAGTCCTAACGCGCGTGGAGAAGGTCAGCCATATAGAAGCATTGTATGTGATTTGGTATATTTTAATACTTCACCATTTTCAAGATATTGATCAAACATGATCAGTTCAATTTCTTTCATTTTCTCCAAAAACTCTCATTTTTTTCTTCTTGTCTCTTTTTCGTTTTCAATACATCAGTTTGGACCAAAAAAATAAAATAAAATTGAAAATATGTAAAAGATTCATAAATTAACTCAAAAACACTTTATAGACTACCCAAAACATTATCTTTGTAACTTGCAAAAACTTCAAATAAACATTCAAATACTAACTATTGGTATTTAAAAAATGCACTATATTTTATCGAATCAGAATAAATCCTTATACTTTTTATTTTTATTTGTATTTAATATACTCAAGTTTTGGTAATAAAAAGTAAGACAACAAAAGGGTAAATTTGGAATTACATTTTTTAATATACTCAAAATGAATTTTTTTAATAGTATATTTTAAAATGAGCTGTAAATAAACATATAGCTTAAAGTAAGGGAGGCAAGTGAGTTTCACACCCCAAAAGAAAAAAAAAAAAAGAGAGGCAAGTGAGATTTTTTAATATTTGTGAGTGCCAAGTAAAATTGTTAGAAACCTCCGGGGAGGTTTATGAAATTATCCCAAACAAAAATTTAGAATGAATAAGTTGCTTTTTATAACGGTTCTAAACGTTGTTTGAGACTTTATAAATTAGGCGTCTTGAATTTGCAAAAACAATTTCTTGCATATCTATAGCTAGTGGAAACGGAGTTTAAACATGCTATAGGTTAGTTTCTTATTTTCCATTGTATCCTAAAGGGTAATTTGTCATTCAACCTAATTTTATTCTGATTTTATCCAACTAATAAATTAGCTTATGGAAAAATGGGTAAATGGATAATTTATGGAGGAAAGCTATAAAGAGCTGGTGTTTTATTAGAAAATGGGTTTATTTTTATTTTATCCGGTAAATAAATTTGTTTATGGGAAATGAGTACTCTATTCTTATAATGGAGGAAAGCCATAAAGAACTGGTGGTTTATTGGAAAACGGATTTATTTTTATTTTATTCGATAAATAAATTTGTTTATGGAAAAATGAGTACTCTGTTCTTATAATGGAGGAAAGCCATAAAAAGCTGGTGTTTTATTAGAAAACAGGTTTATTTTTATTTTATCCGATAAATAAATTTATTTATGGAAAAATGGATATTCTATTCTTATAATAGAGGAAAGCCATAAAGAGCTGGTGTTTTGTTGGAAAACGGATTTATTTTTATTTTATCCGATAAATAAATTTGTTTATGGAAAAATGGGTACTCTGTTCTTATAATAGAGAAAAGTCATAAAGAACTGGTGTTTTATTGGAAAACGAGTTTATTTTTATTTTATCCGATAAATAAATTTGTTTATGGGAAAATGGGTACTCTGTTCTTATAATGGAGGAAAATCATAAAGAGCTGGTGTTTTATTGGAAAACGGGTTTATTTTTATTTTATCTGATAAATAAATTTGTTTATGGGAACATAGGTACTCTGTTCTTATAATGGAGGAAAGCCATAAAGAGCTGGTATTTGATGGGAAAATGATACTTTAGAATACCAATGGATAACAGTTAAAACACATTCACAAATTTGGTATTTTAAATAATGAGATTGTTTTTAGGGGTGTTTTTACGGTTGTATTTTGGGATATTTTTAGAATTTAAGAATTATTTGAGATATTTTATAAAAGTTTCAACCACCCACCACCAAAATTACGTGGTGTGGAAAATGTACAAAATCGCTAGCCCATGTTCCCAGATTACGCGGTGTGCAAAATGCACAAAATCGCTAGCCCGTGGTCCCAGTGGGTGGTGGTGGGTGGTTGAAATTTTTATAAAATATCTCAAATAATTCTTAAATTCTAAAAATATCCCAAAATACAACCATAAAAACACCCCTAAAAACAATCTCATTATTTAAAATACCAAATCTGTGAATGTGTTTTAACTGTTATCCATTGGTATTCTAAAGTATCATTTTCCAATAAAACAGCAGCTCTTATGGCTTTCCTCCATTATAAGAACAGAGTACCCATTTTCCCATAAAAAAATTTATTTATCGGATAAAATAAAAAAAATTCGTTTTCTAATAAAACACCAGCTCTTTATGGCTTTTCTCCATTATAAGAACAGAGTACCCGTTTTCTCATAAACAAATTTATTTATCGGATAAAATAAAAATAAATCCGTTTTCCAATAAAACACCAACTCTTTATGGCTTTTCTCCATAAATTATCCATTTACCTATTTTTCCATAAGCTAATTTATTAGTTGGTTAAAATCAGAATAAAATTAGGTTGAATGGCAAATTACCCTTTAGGATACAATGGAAAACAAGAAACTAACCTATAGCAAGTTTAAACTCCATTTCCACTAGCTATAGATATGCAAGAAATTGTTTTTGCAAACTCAAGACACCTAATTTATAAAGTCTCAAACAACCTTTAGAACCGTTATAAAAAGCAACTTATTCATTCTAAATTTTTGTTTGGGATAAATTCATAAACCTCCCCGGAAGTTTCTAACAATTTTACTTGGCACTCACAAATATTGAAAAATCTCACTTGCCTCTCTTTTTTTTTTTGGGGTGTGAAAGTCACTTGCCTTCCTTACTTTAAACTATTTGTTTATTTACAGCTCATTTTAAAATATAATATTAAAAATTTTCATTTTGAGTATATTAAAAAATGTAATTCCAAATTTACCCTTTTGTTGTCTTACTTTTTATTACCAAAACTTGAGTATATTAAAAACAAATAAAACAAAAAAGTATAAGGATTTATTCTGATTCGATAAAATATAGTGCATTTTTTAAATACCAATAGTTAGTATTTGAATGTTTATTTGAAGTTTTTGCAAGTTACAAAGATAATGTTTTGGGTAGTCTATAAAGTGTTTTTGAGTTAATTTATGAATCTTTTACATATTTTCAATTTTATTTTATTTTTTTGGTCCAAACTGATGTATTGAAAACGAAAAAGATACAAGAAGAAAAAATGAGAGTTTTTAGAGAAAATGAAAGAAATTGAACTGATCATGTTTGATCAATGTCTTGAAAATGGTAGAATATTAAAATATACCAAATCACATACAATGCTTCTATATGGCTGACCTTCTCCAAGCGCGTTAGGACTACAACATAACCGGTCCCGTTAGCACCTTTATTTCCAAATACACGTGTCATGCTCTACTTCTCTACCTACCATAGGACGGTCAATGCCCTTTCTACCATAAAGGTTTCAGCAAATTGTACCAAACTCTAACTACTCTATCATTATGGACAATAAAAAAAGGATAATAGTACAAAGCTATAGAACCATTTCAAGATTCTGAAATCTAATTTTACATTTCTTTTATTGTGCAAAACACATCTTGGGCCCGCCTAAGGATAGAATCTCAGATAAAAATTTGATAACAAAATAAAATTTCTACAAAATGAATTGTAAGTCTGTAACATAGGAACCAAAATTAAGCATAGCAAAGTTTCACATTTGCTATAGTGGTGAACTCTATAGTAAACTTGAGTTGTTCAACTATCTAATTTTAGTAACAAAACTTGTCAATTTGATGCTGAATTAGGCTAGACTATGCAGTAAATATCTTACTTTTCCAATATAATTTTTTGCACATCTATGAGAAGTACGAACAAGTCATACAAACAAAATGAACCAAAAAAATTCAGAGTCGTAAATCATGAAATAAATTAAGACATGCCCATATTATTGGTAATATCCTTCTCTTTTTCCTCAATAATAAAGTCACCATAACAAGTTTGATAATAACCTCAATTGAGAACAACTAAACTCGATTTCCTGGAACTTCAATGCGTCAAAAAAGGTCTCTACAAGTCTCTTTAAGAGGTTCCAAGAAGCTGAAAAATAGACAATAAGCAATCAAAGTCTATGTTAGCAAGCAGGAAATATTCTCTTAAATGGTTAAAAGAAAATTGCTACATTTAAAATAGTATTACACATATTACTTCTAAACACAAATTGTAAAATTTTATTTAGGCTCAGTTCATGAATAAGACACTAATTCGAAAGCAAGGATAATTTGTGGCAAATGGGGAGGCTGCATTCTGAAAGAAAAACAGGAAAATATTAGATTACATGAGAAAGGGAAAACTGAATAAAAGAGATGATATGTACGTGAATAAGAATGTGATATGTTTGACATCTCATTGAAAGTATTTAGTTATGAATCCAATGATGGAAAAGTTTCTACATTATTCCCATTATGAGTTCATAGTTCCACGTCAATATGCCAACCAGATTGATACATATTACACATTAGCACAACCATGTATTAAAATTACAAACATCCATTTAGGACCAAAATTTTGGTATAAAGCAGCTACCTATCAATTTTGATTGCATTCTCACAACAATCCTATTTTGACACAATCAATAAATATGTCCAAATTTCAATAGTTAACAATTCAGGTGTATGAATACTATTAGCAAATCATAAGGAAAACTTGTCTCAATTACCTAAGAGTTATATATTATGCAAAATTTTCAACCTACAAGATTACACTATATGAAAAAATAAATGAAAAAATTAGGTCTTTTCCCAAGCTAGTTGCTACAATTATTATGCAAGGATAAATAGGACATGCTAATATACAATTTTATGTTTAAGTAAGGATTTTTTTCAGGGCAATTACAATGCTTTTTCTTTGACAAATTTTATGCCTTTTCACACCTAACACCATCAAGCCTTGAGACCTTCTATGGGAATGATAAGAATCAAATCCTCAACATATTATTATACTATATGAACTTCCTATGTGATTGCAAAATGGGGGAAAAAAAGAAATAGAGAGAAGCAGAGATAGAAGAATACCTAGCTAGAATTATCTTGGTGGAAGCGTTATATGATATGTCTTTTCTTCTAAAAAGTACACAAGAATTGTAGTTAATTACAAAATAGAACAAAAAAAAGGAAAAAATGTGAAGTAAGAAATCAAATTCTGGGAGGAGAAAAGAAAAGAATAAATTTTTTCTTTATTCTTCATGGAAGAGGGTCACTGGCATAAAATGAATCCTAAGAGTTTTTTACATATTTTAATATTTCACTTTTTATCCATGAAGAAATACCAAATAAATAATGTCATCCTACAAATTCAGCAAATAAATGTCTGTTGGCTATAACATTAAGATCGAAAAATAGAGCAAACATGAGAGATAAGAGATGAAGAAGACAAGAAAGAAAAGAAAATGTAAAACGGACTCAAACAAATGATAAGGACCTCTCCTTGCTATGCAACTAATCACCTTGGGGAAAAAAACATGGTAACAATCTTAGTTAGATTAGTTTTAAAACATAAAAAATAAAAAAGGTGAGAAATGGCAGCAATTGCTATCACAAGAAGAAGAAGAAGAAGAGATGAAGTAGGTTTTCTGAGGAAGTAAGGATATTTTAATCCTTTTGGCCCAATTGAAGAAAAAAGAGAAGGAAAAATTTAGCTAAAAGGAGCAATGTTCCACTAGTCAAACATAGACAATACACATGTCAAAAGGATGGGTTACTCTACTAACTTGGTCCATATAATAACACCGAGATCCAATGTAGAACAACAAATAATCCTTCACTTCATTCATGCCACAATTATGTCAGATATACAAGTCTTTGAACTTTCCATTGAAACTCTAAGTTCTTTCAGAAGAAAAGAAACTATACTAATCTACTAACTTCGCTATAGATGCCATTCCGTACCTATAAAAAAATCAAACAACTAAAAGGAGGACCACCATTGTCTGAATTCAATGACATAACAATTCAAAAAAAAAAGGAAAAAAAAAGTTGATATTTAACTCCATGGGTCATCCCATCCCTTGGGGCCCTCTCTTTTGACAAAGTTTAACATTGCCTGGACAGCTTCCTGAACTCTGTTGGATAGGGCATGGTTTCCCCATTCAATTTCAACCTTTCTACACCACCCATTGCTCTGCACAGATTCAGGAGCTTCAAGTGAACAGAAATTTTTTTCTTCCCAAAGATGGTTTTGCATTGACACCTTACCAATCAACTCTTCACCAAGGCATAACCTAGCATCAGACATGACAGAAGAATCACGGTAAGGGCTTCCAGAGAATACCCACCTTCTAATCTTCTTGATGAATTCCACAATCGGGCCATGTGCATTGTATCAGCATGGAAACCATCAAGTTTAAGTCCATAATTCTCTATAACATGGTTATCAAAGCTATAGTTGTGCCACACCTACAAAAAAACAAGCCAGTGCAGTTCCCCACATGGCATATAATCATTCGAAGAACTGATGAGCAACAAAGAGCCCCACATAGAATTACATACAAAAAATCTTTACCTTTTTAATTGACGGGTCTTCAAAAAAAGGAGCAAATTCAGCCAAAAGATTCCTCCCGTCCTCATCAAGAAGATCTACCCAGATACAAGACTTGCCATTTCCAAAATTCGCTTCCGGTCCACAATAAATACTGCAGCATACAATTTCTCCATGATCAACTGGTGTTTCCTGCTTAACATCAATCTTTGATACCTAGACATTAGCAGAAACCAGTAAAATGAGCTCCCAAAAAAAAATTGAATGCTACTGGAGAGAACATGAATATTAAGCGAATAAGATAATTAAAGTACAGAATTCAACTGGTTGTATGCAAATGTAAAATAGTCTAAAAGCAAGTCAAATGAAAAACATACTTCCGTGTCACATGCATGGACCATATGCCTGTATTGATTTGTGAGCATACCAACTACTTCCTTTGCAGCAGAGACAGTATCAACCACAAGAACCTTGTCATAAATGCAACCAAGCCTCTCACGAAGATTTGACTGGATAATAGCTTCTGGTTCCACAGATCCTTTTCCTGTGGGGGTTCCATTTATTTTGTCAACACCAACAGACTTTTCAGCAGCAGCCTCCCTTTTTGTTACATTATGAGCACTGCCTTTATCAATTGAGGGATACTTTTCTTTCTGTTCTTCGAATAATTTTGGCAGGGAAATTTTAGGTTGGGAAGACTTTGGAAGTAACTGCATTGTCCTCGGAGAGATTTTCCAGTGTATATCTGCTTGTTGGCTATTTGATGTATAAGACTGTCTGCTACTTGAAAAGTTGTCCTTCATCTCACGATCTGGTGCAATTGTATTCACACTTACGATATTCGGTAGGCTAAGGTTTCCTGAAGAACAAGCTGAATCATGAACATTTCTGAACGAGAGAGGTGAATTACTAGTAGATGGACAAGATAAGTCATTATCAGTGCTTTGTTGTCTAAATTTGTGATCACTTCCATCTGTCAAACTAGGCAAACTAGAAGTCCGTTCAGCACAATAAGCTTCCTTTCTTCTCTTATAGTATTGAGTCACGTCACCCCAGGATTTGTAAGTAGGCCTCTGATAGTCATGCACAAACACATGACTCCTACTTGATATCTTCACAACGGAATGATCAGAAGCAGGGCCATTTGAGACATTTGAGAAGGATACGTAGCCAGAATGGGTTTTGCAATATTCTGGCCTGAGAGTCACGGTGTCATGAAAGCCCAAAGCCAACAAAATACTCAAATAAAATAAATGAAAATACATTATTTTGTCACACAAATTGAACTCATGACAAGTACAAACATTTGCATTATCAACTATTTATCCTATGTTTAATGAATTTGTACAAATCTCAATAGCATTACAGCTCTCTCTGACATATGGTGCTATGGAACAGATATTCTTACAGCAGAACAGAAAAGCAGTTTTCAAGTGAACAAAAGTGCAGAACAGAAAAGTGAACAGATATCCTTACATGTTCATTTCTGACTATGTAAACCCAAATCACCAAATGACAAAAAATAATTACCCAAAAAGAACTCAAAATCAGACAAAAGTAAACAAAAGAAAATTTTCAAAAATTAGAGAAAAATAGAAAAATAATAGAGAATAATACCTTAAGATACTTAAGCTTCAAATTTCCATAGACGACTCCAAACGTGAAGGCTGAAGCACGAGCCACCTGCCACCAGTTATACGAAAACGAAAAAAAAATCCAAATTAGATCAGACATCAATGAAATTGTGAGAAATTAAAGCTGGCGGAGGTGGATGGTTAACCAAGGCGAGAGTGCTGGTGCCGGAGTAGGGTCCAGGAGGAGGCGACATTTGCTGCTGATCGCTGAAATCGAAGAAAGAATAACTGCAGATGCTGCGAATACTGCCCCAAATCTAAGGTCTCTCTCAGACTCAGAGCCCTAATTTTCGTCGGACACCAGTTTGGAAATTAGAAATGTTGGGGAGATGGGCAAGGGCTTCCCTTAGCTCCTGCATTATTCAGTAAGGAAAAAGGCCCAAAAAGGTAACTCTTTTTGCAGGAAACCACCAACCAAATTTACATATAGAAAAATTGCAGAGTATAACCTGTTCATCGACGACATCGATATCTGCGAGCATGCGGCTGGATTTCTTACCGGAATTGCCTAATTCGTTTGCTAAGAAATAATTTCTGGAGAATCCGAACTCGTCCTTTTCGATGTCATGTTGTTCCATTTTCTGGTTTTGACGAACCTAAACCTGATGATGAGAGGGAAGGAGTAGGGGCAACGGGACGGCGGAGGTAGGGAGCAGAGGAGAGGAGAGTGGCCGAGAGAGGCGGAGGGCAAAAATTTAGGCAACCGAGAGAAATCAATTCAGGGCAAAAATTTATCATGCAATTACATCCCTTCAATGGGAAAGCAAGGGTAGTTTGATTGCGGAGAGATTCAACAGAAAAAACTCTGCGGGAAAGCAAAATTTTGGCCAAGAGTTTTGAGAGATAGTTTGCCGAGAGAGAGAGTTTCTGCGAGAGATAGAGAAGAAGCAAAATTTCACTGGGAGGCAAAATCAAATTTTGAGATTTCACTAAGTGTTTTGGCAAAGGGATCTTCCACCAAAATCAAACGACGTCGTTTTGTGTTTTAATTTTTTTTTGGTGTATCTCACATTTCCGCAAGTGTCATAATAGGGAGTCTAAAGGTACATTATTATTTTTATGTCAAATAAAATAAAAAAAATTAGAGTATATATTATTGAGTTGATAACTAGTGTCACGATAGAAGTGTTATAATGGCACAAACCAGCAAGTGTCCTTATAGACATGTCAGAAAAGACCATTTTTGTTGTAGTGCTTTGAAAATTTTGTATAATTGTTAAAAATCAAGAAATCAAATTAAAATATATATAGTGAATTGAATGTTCAACTCATGATGTTATGAAACAGAAAATAATCCAACTCCTTTAGAAACCTCATCGATTGTAACTTGCACAAAACCTACGCTTGAGGGGGGAAAAAGATATCCTGTATATTCATGGCCAAAACTTGCAGCAATTATAAGGAAAATACAAATACATATATCTGCAATTTATTACAAAAAGAAATTTGTATCTTCTATCCATAATAAGATATAATTTCTATGAGTAAATGTTATATACACTGACAGTGTATACACTAATTTTGCATAGTTGTCATTCATCCAATGCTGACAGTATATACACTGTCAGTGTAGAATAGATTAATCCAATTTCTATTATGGCTAAAGAAATTGCAAGCTAACCAGAACTACTTTTTTTCCATTAATAAGAACTACTTTTTTTTTTCCATTAAGAGCTAGACCTACCATTTGAAGACATTTTGTGATGCCCAGAGCAAAATGCATCCAAGCAAAGTAACTTCTAGTTGGAAACAAAATTATAGAAAAAATTTCACCAGAGAAATAGAGGCTTATACATGACAAAAATCAGGCAAAGAAAGTGAGTTGCAATGGTTGCGATTCTTGTACCGATCCATTTCTTACCTTTAGGCAAGTGGGTGGTCCAAACTAAAACAACAACTAATAACTGAAGGATTTTTTTTTTTAAAAAAAAAAGGGAAAGAAAATAGTAGGCATATTAGTCTCAAAATCATAAAATGATCAACTCATCTACCAAAATAAATAAATAAATAAATAAAAAGATCATTTTATAGAGCAATTTGGTGGAAATCAAACATAAGAACGTAACAAAAGAAAACAATTTTGCTGATTTACATAAAAATCACAAAAAGGAAAAACAACAAAGGAAAAATATCCCAGCAAATCTGATTCCTCAAGCATGCAAACAAAAGAGTTAAACATAAAATATATATCAATTACATCTTGAGCTTCAAAATAAGAAAAAGCAGGAAGACAGGGAGCAATGAGAAGAACAAATGACCAAAAGGCTCAAAAAGTTGATGAACAAATGACCAAAATTTTGATTAAAAACAGTAAACATCACATCGTGATGAATTTTTGGGAAAAAGTTGGATGGCTCGAGACAATCGAGACATTGAGTCGTTCATGACCATGCCGATTAAGTAGACAGAGACATGTTTAGGTAGAGAAAACATGTGTAAACAGTAAAGAGTAAAAGGTCCCTTAAATTGTCATCGTTGTCTACTTTTGGTTTTTGATCCATTTTTTGTCTTCGACTGACCCCTAAACAATTAAAAGTGTATAATTTAAGGGCTTTTGACCATTTTAAACATAAAATTTGTCAGAATCCAAGGGCATTTTTGTCCGATCCAAATCAAAGCATTGAGAACTTAATAAAAAGCATCAAGAGTAGGAATAGAAACCCTGAAAAGAAAACATTCTTCATTTTCTTTGAACTCTTCATCGTATTTCTCCACAAAATGTCTAAATTCATTGATTTCATTAGATTTTTCATGTCCCTCTCAAGTATGAAATCAATGAATTTGGAAATTTTATGGAGAAATTTGATTAAATGTTTAAGAAAAATAAAGGGTTTTCTTTTCTTAGAATTTCTATTCCTGTCCTCGATACTTTTGATTAAGTTCTCGATGCTTTTGATTAATGTTGGATAAAATTGCCCTTTAGTTTTGTCTGGATTTATGTCTAAAATGGCTAGAAGTCCTTAAACATACACATTTAATTGCTCAGGGGCTAGTTGGAGACAAAAAATAAATTAGGGGCCAAAAGTCGATAATAATGATAGTTTAGGGACTCCCAGATTTTTTACTCAAAACAGTAAAATACACTATTCCAGCCCCTTTTCCGGATAAACCAGCAAGGATAGGTTTTACTGTATAGGATTGAAACTAATGACCAGGTTATCCAACTTATTAAAATTTAAAACACCTAATCAACATACTAAACATCTTTTGTTAGGCCCAAATCATTTTTAGTTATTCAACCACTCCATCTAGGGGAATTCAATAAAAATAGCATGCAATTGTTGTATGCAACAATTAACAAAATTGGCATATATTCATGGATGCAACAATTTCAGAGACAAAACCAAAATAACAAATATGCCAACTTTCATAACAAACTCAAATATAAATTTCAATATTATTTATTTTAGAATAAGGTGCGTTTGATAAAATTGAAATCTAAAAATTGAAATCTGAAGTTTAAAATCTGAATCTATTAAGTTATTGAATTGTTAAGTATTAAATCAAATATATTTGAGTGTACATTATATTCAGTAATAAGTGAATAGTTTATCACTTATTTTTAGGAGCAAGTTTTGCTTGAATTTTAATTCAGTGTCACTTAATTAATTCAGATATTTAATTTTTGGTTATCAACATGTTTGAACGTATTAAAATTTGAATTCATTAAATTTAAATATTAAATTGAGTTATCAAACAAGACCTAAATCTACATTTACAACTAGAGGTGGCAATTTGGATTGAAATCCATTTATCCATCCATATAATCCATAATTAAATGGATTTGGATTATCCATTTATAGTATTGGTTTTAAATGGTTGAGCAAAGTAAAACTATTAAATTAAATGGATTTATATGGATTATCCATAAAAACCATATATATCCATTTACTTAAAAACCAAATAAAATTGAAGTTTTGGTGGATAGAGAATTGGGTATCAACTGTGACCGGATTGAGGTGGGTGAGATGCTCCAAGTTGCTCTACTTTGCACTCAATACCTCCCCGCCCACCGGCCTAAGATGTCGGACGTGGATCGAATGCTTGAAGGAGAGGGCCTACAGAAAAATGGGCAGCCTCCCATAATTATACAAATCAAGGCACAAACCTTCCCACCCTCAAGGCTGTTTTGTGTTTTACCATGTTTGTATATATCGTTTCACAGTCAGAGATACTGATTGCTCCAATGAGTAAATAATATTTAAATGGATTATAAATGGATAATTAGTTTTTATTTAATTCATTTAGATCCATCCATTTATTAAATGAATTTAAATGAATTGGATAAATTTCATCCACTATCCATTAAGTCAAAATCAATTATGAACCATTTATCCGTATTACCACATCTATTTACAACTACATGTATGTGTTAAAAAAATGCTAAAATTATTGGACTCATCCCTCTCTTTTTGTCATACCAAGAGCCAGGGCTTCCTCACCGAAAATTTGGAGTCGAAGGCACAATACTTCTTCATGTTGTAGCCCACTTGCATTCCCATCTATTCCCATCCATAATAAGAGAACACCGTTAGAGGCAGCAAAAGTGCAAAACAAATGCAAGCTTTTCCTTCCGGTTGCCACGTGGCAGCATGGGAAGCAGCTACAGCAAGAAGCAACTCGTTCTTATATTTAGAAGTTAGAAAAGACAAGGGGTCTCAGGCAGAGGTGCTTCCAAATTTCATATCAAGGTTCATGTAGTAAACAGGTGAAAATTTTTTCTGATTCTCAACTAATTAGTATTACTGATGATTCTCGGCAATATATAGGCTAAAAATATGATTAACCCTCTATTTATCGCTCTCTTATCAATTCGAAATACGAGGCTGCTGGGTTGGAAAGGGGAGATGGCCTGAACTTGTCTCGATGCGAAAAGTGTTCGACCAAATGCCCATATGAAAATTGAGTAATGCAACATTAAGTTTTTGGAAAATTTTTATGGGTTTTTTTGTGTGTGATGGCTATATAGGATAAATAGCCAACACAAAAGCTGAAGAATCAAATGGGCAATTGGAAGCTGTTTTTATTTGATCATTTTGCTAACTCGAATATTTGGATGATAATTTGTTGTTGTTTTAGAGGTAAGTGTGCAGTTTTCTAACTCACTGCTTACTGTTTGGAAACAAGCAGTTAAGAATTTTGTGTGGAAGAACTACTCTTCCTAGCGAAAAAAGAACCTCTACGTTAACTGCATTGGTTCCTGTTCAAATTTCATCATGCGCTTGGCAAAATGTAGTCTAAGCCAAAGCAAAAGATAGAGAAAAAAGGCAGTTAAATCTGTGTTTGTTGATCCATTTTGCTGGCTGACTTGAATACTTGGATGACAAAGTATAGCGGTTTTAGTGGTAAATGTGCAGTTTTCCAACTCACTCTTTATTGTTTGGAAATAAGCAGTTAACAATTTTGTATCGAAGAATTACTTCTCTTAATGAAAAGAGAATCTCTATGTTAACTGCACTGGTTACCGTTCAAAATTTGCTATTTGCTTGGAAAGATTTAGTCCAAGCAGTAGAATTTTGAATCCTGCATAAAGTTAGTGAAGGCAATTTTTGTATTCTTGAATTAGCAGTGAACACGTTGTCTGCATTGACTGTTAACCTAACATGCTTTTTTTTTTTTTTTTCTGGACAATATCGGGGAATATGACATATGAAATAGAATACTATACAACATGCAGCAACTACAGAATCTAAGGTCATATTTTCTCCGAAAACCGCAAATAAGTTGCCATTTTTAGTCCTGTGCAAAAATTTGAATTACACCTGAAAAGTGGATATGCTATTTAACTTATGAGTGACTTCTTCTTTCTGATTGAGAAACAGAAAACAATCACTGCACCTCTTTGTTTTCTTGATTTTATAATGATCAGGCCATGTATTATTGTCCCAGGCCTTTTTGATATATTTATCTGCATAATTTGTTATCAGCATTATTCATCTATGACTTCCAGAAAGCTTTGTTTTAGAACAGTTAGGTGGTTTTCCACTTAACGATAAATATATTTGGGTTCTGAAGAATGCATATTTGTCTTGTTGCAGATTCAGTTCTAAAGTTTGAACTACAATGAATATAAGATGGCCAAGGCTTCTAACACCCACACAGCTCTCACAAATTATAAAGAGCCAGAAAAACCCTTTAAAGGCTCTTCAAATATTTAGAGAGGCAAAATGCAGATACCCTGGTTATCGTCACAATGGGCCAGTCTATAATACAATTATCAGCATCCTTGGAAACTCAGGCAGGATAGCTGAGATGAAGGAAGTGATCTGCCAAATGAGAGATGACTCTTGTGAATGTCGAGATTCAGTTTTTGCTGGTGCCATCCGAACTTATTCAAAGGCCTGTCTTTTAGGTGAAGCCATTGCACTATTTAGAAGCCTTCCCCAATTCAACTGTGTGAACTGGACAGAATCTTTTAATACACTTTTGGAGATAATGGTGAAAGAATCTAAGTTAGAGACTGCTCATCTCCTCTTCCTGGAGAATTTTTCTAGTTGGGAAGTGAAGTCTAGGACCCAATCTCTGAATTTGCTTATAAATGCTTTGTGTCAGTTGAATCGTTCTGATCTTGCTCTAAATGTTTTCCAAGAAATGTATTACCAATGCTGCAATCCTGACAGGGAAACTTATAGGATTCTCATGAGGGGTCTCTGTCAAGATGGGAGGCTCAATGAAGCCACGCATTTGCTGTACTCAATGTTCTGGAGGATATCTCAAAGGGGTAGCAGCAGAGATGTTGCTATATACAGAATTCTCTTGGATACTCTGTGTGATAATGGAGAGGCTGAGGAGGCAGTAAATATTCTTGGTAAAGTTTTAAGAAAGGGACTTAAGGCTCCAAAACGATACCACAAGCATCTGGATCTTAGTGAATGTTATTCTGGTGGTAGAGCTGATATTACAAGCATGAAGGTTTTGATAAATGAAGCTTTGATTAGAGGTGGAGTTCCAAATACAGATGGTTACATAACAATGGCCATTGACCTATACTCTGAAGGAAAGATTAATGGAGGTGATAAAGTACTAAGTGAAATGCAGGACAGAGGCTTCAGACCATCATCACTGGTCTTTGAAGCTAAGGTCGCTGCATTATGTAGAGATGGTAGATTTGATGATGCAGTAGCAGTACTTGAAAGAGAGATGGTGGAGAAAAATTGCGTTCCATCTGTGAAGCTATACAATGCTGTAATAAAAGGTCTTTCTGAAGGACGAAAATCTATGTTTGCCATCAGGTACTTAGAGAGGATGTCCAGGCAGATTGGTTGTGGACCTGACCACGAGACATATACTCTCTTAGTAGATGGCCTTTGTAATGATGGTAAATATGTTGAAGCAAGTAATATAGTCGAGGAAATGTCAAATAACTCTTTTCGGCCCAGAAATGAAACTTACAATAAACTCATCCAAGGTCTTTGTTTGACAGGAAGTTCTTATAATGCCATCATGTGGTTGGAGGAGTTAATCAGTGAAGCAAAAATACCAGAACTTTCTACATGGAATTCATTGGTGTCTTCAGTTTGTTCTGAATCTGTTTGTACTCAGACTTTCTCTGACACACTGAAATTACTGGTAGATTCTTCTTGATAGTGTATCTAGAGCATTCTCTTTTATTTAGGTCTGTGTACTGGTTGATGGTTGCTCATAGAAAGTTGTATGTGCAATTACTTTCACCCAACAATCCAAGAAATTCGTAAATTAAAGCTGATAGAATAATGGAAGGAAGCAATATTTTGTACTGAATTGACGTGTGCTTGAAATACTAATGGAAATTTTGCCTTTTTTACTGGGAGTATGTTTATTAAATATTTGAATGTATCTAATCATCAAATCTGGCATCCACTCACTCACCAAAAGATGATCTGGTGAATGAATAGAACTCCATTGATGCTTCTAGTTCAGGCTTTGTATGCTTATTTGCATTGGTTCTGGTATTCTGGAAAGTAATGCTTAGAAGCATGATGTCCAAACGTTATCCAGATACACTTCATCTCCAACGATGGTATTTTGATTTGTGATGTCCAGTGCTTAGCATTTTAAGTTGGTTTGGCTAATCTTATGCTCTGAATTTGCTAGATTCCATTAGTCCTGTACATAGACTTTTATGGTGCATTTATTTATTTGGTATCCTCAGAGTTCACTGGATGCTACTTTGTGAAGCAAGGAGGGTTAAGTCAATGTTCAGGGAGTGGAGGTTCACTTGCCTAGCCAATTACATGCCCAATGGCTTTGCCGGTTGTTGAAGAACATGCAAAAGCTGAGTGCTAGGTATTGATGTCATTTACCCTGCACGGTTGATCCTAGATGTTTGTTAACTAAAGTTGTATATGATGCATGAATCAAGTTAGTAGTCAAAGGCCTTGATGTTTTGGTATGTAAGTTTCTGTCATTAAGAAGATAGTCCAGAAATGAAAACATTTACCTGCTGTTGCCACCAATTGAAGGTGATAGTTGAGTAAGTCAATGTAGTTAGAGACCTTGCAGTTATAGGTCATTTATGGGCATTGCCTCAACTACTTGTTTCCCCTAGTTTACTCCTTAATGCTGGGTAGATAAGCATGATCTTGTGCACTCAAAGCTACTAATTCCCTTCTCCTTTATTACTCCTGCAGCCTCCAAGGTTCTATTGGATGTATTTTTCTCAGTTGCTGCTGATGCTTCTGTACAGATGATTATCCCTGTGAACCTTGTTTATATGAGATAATCATGATTGGGTGATTAAAATTTGGTATAAGACAGATCTGAACCCAGAGGGGGAGTTTTTAAACTTTATTGACTATGTGGGGTTCAGTTTTGCCTTCCCTTTTCTTCTCCAGGTGCATGGATCAATGTTAGACATGCTAGCATTTTTTGTTGCATGTCTTCAAGAGAAATATATATCGTAACTGTCTCTGCCTTAAGAAGTTACTTTTCTATCCAACCCCTTCAGTTTGAGTGATTACCGCATGTGCGGTATGTGTCTCTTTGATGCTCCGACTAACAGCTATATGATTTTTTCGAAACTTTTGACTTCTGTTCCCATGTACTACCAATAAAGCCAGGGTTTTTTTTTCTTTCTTTCTTTCTTGGTTGCTTATGCACTGGGTTCAGCAACAAATTAGTCCGCTTGACGCTGCTCTCGTACACTGGATGTTAATTAGTGTATATATTGTATTCTAGGCTATATCACTGTGTCAATTTTCACTTCTGTATGACAGTTAAAGCTTCTGAGCTATGTTTTACATTCGAACCCCATGGCATCTGAATTGACAGCTGAGTTCTGAGTTAAATGTTGATCAATATCACTCCCTGTGTAGTAGTTTCTATGCCAGCATCGTGCCAAGTAAGAGCTTATAAATATCTCCACAGGGCAGTTCCTGTGTCAGGACAATGTTTAGCTCTTGATTGAGAATAATTACACACTTTCGTAACAGTACATGAGGTTGTCATGATTAATGCTCTTGTACCCTACCTTTCCTGAACCAATTGCTGGCCTCTTCTTCATGATTCCTCTAGTACTAAGGAGTATACCTTGCTCATCCAAACAAGGCAATTAGCATATTCATCTACAGTTTCTGCCATTGATGCCTTTCTGGACTCCTTCTGTCCATTGCATGTTAGTATTTCAGCATCAGCTTTGTCTCGCAATATCATTTCTCCTAGTTTTGTGATTGATTTGCTTTTCTTTGGTCACCTAGAAGGATGTTTGCACCAGTGTTGAGTCGATACGCAAGTGTACCTCAAACTCTGCCAACTTGAATGATTTCCATCCAAATTCCAAATTAGTCTAAAATATGAAAAGGTTATGTGGAGGTAAGTGAATCCCGAATCAAACCACAACGGAGTTTTCTATATTTTACCCTAGGTTCTTTTTTTTTTTTTCCCTTATTGATAAGTTATTCACTAATAAGTTGGATTGTTTTATTAATTAGGTGATAAATGATTTCATATTTTTCTCTATGAAATGAATAACTTGTCATTGCTACCCACTAATTCTGAAATCTGAAATTTGAAGTAGGGAAATCTTAATCCATTAAGAAATTGAATTATTAAATACTAAATCTCATACAATTCATTATGTAAATCTAAATATATTTTTTAGTGTAAGTGGGGGTTTCGAACTCGAGACTTCTCACTTACATTCCCCCCTCCCCCGGCGTAAATATGAACACTGAATATAGTATGCCTGTTGGATAATGATAGACAATTGAACATTGACTTTTATATATTTAATAAATTTTTCTTTATGTTAATTTTTTGATTAGTGATGTTATTAAAATGTTATATTTTATTAGTTACATATATGATTTAATTTCATTGAAAATAAGATGTTAGAAAATAATGAACCAGAAAATAAAAATAAAAATACATTATAACAGATTTGTTAGAGAAAAAACAAATTTGTTTGAGGAGAAACAAATTTGAGGACAATCTTCAACAGTTTCTTTTGCTTCTTCATTAACATCTACAGATGCAGTAAAAAAAATTATTTTGGCATAATTGCATTAAGTGATAGTGAATAGTTTATCACTTAGTTTTTGTAGTATGTTTTGCTTAGCCAATTCCGAACCACTTAATTAATTAAAAAGTTATATTTTTATTATCAAACACATTTGAATATATTAATTCTGAATCTATTAAAAGTACAAAATTATTTTGGCACAATTATAAATCTTGCATTTGCATTAAATGATAAATAAACAGTTTATCACTTATTTTTTGTAATATGTTTTTTTTAGGCAATTCAAAACCACTTAATTAATTAAAAATGTTCCTTTTTTATTATCAAACACATTTGGACATTTTAACTCTAAACCTATTAAATTTAAGGGTTGAATTAAGTTATCCAATAGGGTCTAAGTATCTTTTTTTTTCGCGCTACTAGTAATCTACAATTTTTTTTCTTTTCTTCTTCTTCTTCTCTTTTTTTTAATAAGTGGAAGGTCTTGAACACATGACCTTCTACGTACAATCCCTATCACCTTGCCACCCAACCCAATCATTCCCCAAAGTAATATGCGATTTGGTTACTAGTAATCAAGTAATAAGACATTTTGCAATTTTTTTAACAAGCCACAAGCAAGTTGAATTGAACTTATTACTTGTCCAGTAGGCTGATTTAAAAAAAAAAAATTTATACTACTGCAGCAGCTTTGCGCAATACATAATTTGACTAAATCGCGGCATGTTTCTTTGCTATCGGGCCAATGTTATACCATTCTTACTTCTGTCCGCCAAGTGTAAATGGTGTAGAATTCTTGTATAAAAAAACTTACATTGACGGTGTACATATACCATATACACTGTCATATTTAAATATATGTTACATGATGAAAACTTAAGATTCAAATATCGCTAGTATATGCACTGTGAATGAATAATTTTAGATCATCCTGTTCTTTTATTGTTTTATTCTTAGTGGTTATTTTTAACTAGTAGCTAGGTTCTAGTATATAATTTTTTTTTTTTGTCGAAACATCATAAATTCATTTCATTTTGTAAACTTGATATTACAAGACTTAGGTACATCAGATTCGCTTCCTCTGAAGTCATTTTGGGCTTCCTCTTGGAGCCACATGGGAAAACATACATCCCATTCAACATTTGTTGTTAGCTTTACAGCAAACTTTGCTACACTATGTGCACATCTATTCCCATCTCTATGCACAAAAGAGAAAGTACATTGTTCAAACAAACATCTCATATTTGCTATATCCTCAAGGATGACCACTATCCTGTTTTGCTGCTTTTGTTTCTTGTTTATCATGTCCACCACCTCTTTGCAGTCTGATTGGAAACTCTACTACCCTCCAGTTTGCTTTCCAGGCCATTTGCATTCCCATCCTAATTGCTGCTGCTTCCTCCACCTGTGGCTCCCTACGTTTTAGTTCAGCTCTTGCCCATACTTTCATCAGCTCTCCTTCAGCATTTCTGGCCACAACACCTATGCCTGTTCTCTCCAAATTTTGTGAAAATGCAGCATCAGTATATAATGACCAATATGTATATGTGTCTAGAAGTTCCGCTTACACTGAATATCTGCTTAATATCTTTCTTCTTTTCCAACAATCACTTTTTGGGTTTTTTTTTCTCCTTTCATGTAGGATCGGATTTTACCTTTTGTACTTATTGTTCTCATCCCTTTTTTAATTCTTTTTAATAACATAATCTCATAATGTAATTAAGCCATGAATATATGAATGAACTAGACTTTTTTGTTTTACATATCATTTTCTCTCTATTTGGCATTAAACAAGTGACTAGGGATTAGTACATATGACCAACATGTGTTCATCTCAAAGCTGCATTTACATTGAATATCTGCTTAATGTCTTTCTTCTTTTCCAGTAATCACTTTCTAGATTTTTTTCCTTCATCTAGGATATGATTTTAGCTTTTGTACCCATTGTTTTTATTATTATTTTTATTCTTTTTAATGTCATAACCTCATAACGTAATTAAGCCACCAACATATGAATAAATTAGACTTTTTTGTTTTTACATATCTTTTTGTTTTTATTTGCATTGTTGACAATATAAGACTTGACGGGGCTCGAACAAATTTGAGACCACAATTACTTTATACCTAATACCTAGAATACTTTATCTTGTTCTCTTTATTTTGCAACTATAGGGTGTTTCTATTTTCTGAGGTCCAATTATCTACTTAATGTTTTAACAACATTTAAAGGGGAGGGGGAGAGGAATGGATTGGGTGGTATGGGGAAGAGAGTGTAAGTGGAAGGATGGGTTGGATGGTATGAAAGATAATTTTGAAATTTCTTATATATTTCAGATCTGTTCATAATTTTTTAATTTATTGTATCTGATGAATTGTACACGTTTAACCTACCATTTTATAATTTCTAGTACACGTTTAACCTGCCATTAGAACTATTATTAACTCATAACACTTGTATGCAATTAAATGTATGGATAATTTCAGAAACCTCCCCTGAGGTTTCCGACTATTGCAGGAAGCTCCCTTTTAGTTTAAAAAATTACACCTACCTCCCCTATGATTAGCATTTCAATAACAATATAGACCCAATATGCTAATTTTGTCCTAAAAAATCCTAAAATACCCCTTTGTTACTTAGAAGGAGGAAAAATTCACTAATAAATTTCTTTCACATTGTAACTACTGTAAACGATATAATCACCATCCTAAAAAACTTAATAAACCACTTCATCTTAATTCCCATATTCTCACAATTTTGATAGCCTAACATTGTCACCCCAAAGCTTCCCGTGCAAATTAATTGTGACAATTAAAGTTTGCATTCAACCTAATCTTTAGTCTCTTTTTTTTTTTTGCTTAAATTCAATGTTTGAATTAACCAATGTCACTATCCAAATTCAATCCAAATGGATGCAACCTTGTTGATGCTAAAATAATCGAACCTGTCAAGAATACCAACACGGAGCAACCAAAAGCAACACTAGAGACCACATCCCACGTCTATGCAAATCTGATTGTAATTTTTAAATTCCAAAATTCTTTTTTACACAATTGGCGGCATAATACCGTAATCTTCCTCAATCATGTTCCCTTTTTAGCTATCACTTTTATTTTCTTTTATATACTCGATATCACTGCCATCTTTTTCACCTTCATTTAGTTTGATAACAAATATGGTCCGACAACTTGTCAATTCAATAAGGGATAATTTCAGAAACCTCCCCTATAGTTTGAAAAATTACACTAACCTCCCCTGAGGTTACTAATCCTTTGCAAATTCAGTCCAAATGATTAAAATATTGTTTTAGAGAATAAAATTAGAATTTTGTACCAGATTTGCCCTTTGTGCTGCATGTCCAATTAATGACAAAGTACTTCAAATCAATTAACAATTAATAAACTTTAAAGAGTGTAGTTTATAAACAAATACACATTACCTATTTAAAGTACAGGTTCTTTATGGGCATTTTACTTTCAAACATTTAATTTAATACAAATGTTTACGCTCAAATACAGATTTGTATTTACTCTCAAATATTTAATTTTTGTTAAATATAAAACCTACTAATCTCTCTTACGTAAAAATATTAATATAACACTTTTTCAACTTTAGTTACAGACATTTATGTATTTAACATAAATTAAATGATTCAAAATAAAATGCCCATAAAGAGCCAATACTTTACTCATGTAATGGATAAAAGCCATAAAGAATTAATACTTTATGGAACATTTCCTTTTTTTTAATATTTAATTTATATCAAATAGATAGCCTACCGATTTTCTTTTTACAAGAATATTACTGTAACACTTTTTGAATTTTACTTCCAAATATTGATATATTTATCATAAATTAAATGTTTGAAAGTAAAATACCCGTAAAGAGCCGGTACTTTAAATAGGTAATGCGTATTTGCCTATAAACTACGCTCTTTAAAGTTTATTAATTGTTAATTGATTTGTAGTATTTTGTCATTCATTGGACATGTAGCACAAATGGCAAATCTGGTATAAAATTCTAATTTCACTCCCTAAAACAATATTTTAATTGTTTGGACTAAATTTGCAAAGGATTAGTAACCTCAGGGGAGGTCAGTGTTATTTTTCAAACCACAGGGGAGGTCAGTGCAAATGTCAGAAACCTCAGGGGAGGTTTCTGCAATTATCCCAATTATCCCATAAAAAAGGAAGACAAAAAAAGAGAGAGGATCTATTTGCAGAAAAATAGTGGATTATGAGATGTAGAAGAAAGAAGGTAGGAGAGAGAGTCGGAGAGATTGAATAAGAGTTTATTTTATGTGGCAACCGTTATTTTAGAATGAAAGACTAGTTGTAATTGCAGGATTTTTTTTTGTTTGTAGGAATTATTTATAAGTGAAGAATATTATAGTCATTTTACTACATGAAGGGAGGTTAGTGTAATTATTCAAACTTGAAGGGATGTGAGTGAAATTGTCAAAAACCTCAGGGAGGTTTCTGAAGTTATCCCTTAAATGTAAGGCAAAGAAAACAACTGAAACCTACCCGATCTCCACGTTGATGCCGAGTAAGTTACTTGCACCAAGTTTCCTCATCCTTCAAATATTGAAACCCTTATTCCCTCCAACAAATTTGTTCTTCTATGTTTTTCTTTTCAAATATTGAAACCCTTTATCCCTCCAACAAATTTGTTCTTCTATATTTTTTTATTATTTATTTTTGCACCGATTATAGGGCTGTAAATGCCATCACGGTAAAGTATCGCCACCCTATACCTCGCTTAGATGACATGCTTGATGAGTTACATGGGACTGTGTTCTTTACCAAAATTGATCTCAAAAGTGGGTACAATCAAATTAGGATTAAGGAGGGGGATGAATGGAATACTGCCTTCAAAACTAAGTATGGATTATATGGGTGGTAAGTCTAATGTGGTTACGGATGCACTCTCATGAAGGTACTCTCTAATCACTTTCTTAGATGCTAAGTTGCTAGGGTTTGAGCTGATTAAAGAGCTCTATGCACAAGATACTGACTTTGGTGAGTTTTACACTTCTTGCAAACACACTGGGCACGGTAAGTTCTTCATTTTCGATGGTTACTTGTTTTGTGCCAGTCGGCTTTGCATCCCACATGGATCACTCCGCGAACTCTTGGTAAGGGAATCCTACTCGGGTGGACTTATGGGACACTTTGGGGTTGATAAGACTCTTGCTATACTGCAGGAACACTTCTATTGGCCACACATGAGGAGAGATGTTGCACGAGTGGTGGAGCGATGCTTAGCTTGTAAGAAAGCTAAATTCAAGGTACACCCGTATGGCTTTTACACCCCGTTACCTATTTCTAGTGCACCATGGGTCGGTATTTCTATGGATTTTATACTTGGTTTGCCTAAATCCAGGTATGGCCATGACTCTATTTATGTGGTAGTTGATAGATTCTCCAAAATGGCACACTTCATTGCTTGTCATAAAACGGATGATGCGTCTCATATTGCTAACTTGTTCTTTAAGGAGATTGTGAGGTTGCATGGCATTCCTAGGACCATTGTATCTTATCGAGATGTCAAATTTCTAAGCTATTTTTGGAAGACACTCTGGTCTAAGTTAGACACCAAATTGCTATTTTCCACGGCTAGTCACCCCCAAACTGATGGTCAAACTGAGGTGGTGAATCGTACATTAGGTACCTTGTTGCGTGCCATTATCAAAAAGAACTTGAGATCATGGGAAGAGTGTTTACCTCATGTTGAGTTTGCTTATAATAGGGCTGTCCATTCTACTACTGGTTTCTCTCCATTTGAATGTGTTTATGGTTTTAATCCGCTAACACCCCTTGATCTAGTGTCATTACCTAGTAATGAGCGCGCACACTTGGATGGTAAGAAACGTGCAGAGTTTGTTAAGCAACTGCATGAGAAATCAGGGCCAACATTGAGAGAAGAACTGCTCAATATGTCAAGCAAACTAACAAAGGACGCCAAAAGCTGATTTTTGAGCGCGGCGATTGGGTGTGGTTGCACATGCGTAAGGAACGTTTCCCTGTTCAAAGGAAAAACAAATTACAACCACGGGGTGATGGACCTTTTCAAGTGTTGGAGCGCATCAATGACAACGCCTACAAACTTGATCTTCCTGGTGAGTATGGAGTTAGTGCTACATTTAATGTTTCTGACTTAGCTCCTTTTGATGCAGATGACGCTTTTGATTTGAGGGCAAATCCTTCTCAAGAGGAGGGGAATGATAGCATCATAGTACGGGGGTACGCCAACAACGGCTCTGGTGATCGAGGAGCTGAGAATCGCGTGCAAGTTCCAAGTGGATCCATTACTAGGGCTCGCACAAAAAGACTTCGTGAGCAACTCAATGTACTTGTTCAGGCCATACACAAGTCCTTTGAGGAATTCATAAACCCTAGTGAAGGTGATCGAGGTCCGGTATTGAGCATTGAAGCTATACACGAATTTTAGGGTTTTGTCAAACCCTAGTTTCCATTTTAGTAGTTCGTTTATTTCCTCAATAGTTTGATTAGCTTGAATAATTGGCTAAAGTGCATGTTGCACATAGAATCGCCAAGTGTAGGATTGCTATTTTGTTCATCATTATTTGTTAGGGTGGGCTGCCTAAGAAGGAAAGCTCGCATGAGGCCCTATCCATCGAGGGTTGAGCCTATAGCTTCCGTTTCCGTTTCTGTCACTTATTAGGGCCCATATCAGCCGCACCTTTAGTTCCTTTTCCTTACTAGATTAGGGCTTTACTTATAGCCTATACAGGGCACCACATTACGTCAATAAATGGGCAGACACTTTTATCATAAAATACGTGAGAGAGTTTTCTCCATAGCTTTCGAGCAACCCTTGAACAACTTAGAGTTATACTCTAGTGTTCTTGTTCGGCTTATCAATTCAAGAATCGCACTTGAATTGTGGCGCTTTCTATATTTGCTTGAGGTTCGTTAATTCGTTTGATTACGGGCTGAGATAATTTCAACAAGTTCGTAGTCACGGGGATTAGAGGGGTCGTAGGGTTTCCACTGCTACCGTTTCTTGCGTCCTAAATCAAATCCAACAAGCGATCTTGGGTCGCGAATCTTCTTCCCAACGAGATTCGTATCAGATTTTTAAAATGATGTCTTCTGATAAATTGTAATTTTGAACCTAGTTTCCAACGCCATAAACCATTCTC
>NC_040045.1:2443772-2488187 GCF_003713205.1 Coffea eugenioides
AGACCTTCTGGTAGTGATGATCGAACTCGTTTGGTTTCTGGTGGCCTGGAACAACGAGATTGCTTGGTTCCAGTTGATAGTGTTATTACAGCCGGTGGAGAGTTGCGCTGCATTCCTCCTGATGTATCTAACTTTCTCAATGATGATACTTCACCATGTTCTTCTAAAAAAAAAAAAAAAACCTCCGTGTCTACACCGTCTCTTAATGAAGGTATTTTTTTTATTATCTTATTCTGCTGCTAGATTTGATTTTTCTCCTTTCGCGTTATTGCTACTTCTCTGCCTTCCTATTCCTATTGATTACTATACGCTCAGACGGGTTATGTCCATTTTAGATTATAGCACCTTCGCCTTCTTCAGCTTATATTTCCCACAATTGACAATTCTATTTTCCAAATATTGGCCTCTTAGTAAAAAAACACATCGTGCATTACTAAGTACTTCCAAAGCTTCGACTTCCTTTTGGTGCAATCTGTCTTAAACGTTCCTTGTTCAGCTCTCTCTAGGCTATACCTTGTAGCCTGATTACTTGTTCCTTGGGCTCCTCAGCATATTTCCCCTGTTAGCTAAATGCACGTATATAGATCCCTGCCAACCTTTGCCAGTCGTCTTATTGAATTTTATTATCCACAGAGACCTCTTCTTTTCCAAGAAGGCAATTTAACCAGCCTACAGCGAACTCTGCTCGCCAGGGAAGGAAAAATAATAGGAATACTTCTCTTGATCTGCCATCTAGACTTTCTACACGTACCAAGAAACGTAGTAGTTCTTCCGCTCCGAGAACAGAGAATGCAGGTTCAGCATTGTTTCTTGCTTAACTTTGTCTATGTTTAGCCTGCATTCTACACTATTTATACACAGCCTTAACTCAGCCTGTCCATCGAACGCATGCAAAACTTTACAGGGAGAAAGCGGAGGCGTGGTCAGCCACAGCTTTCGCTCATAAACAAGATTCCTAATGTGTCTTTGCCTTTGCCTGATGCTCCTCATTGTGACCATTGTGGAGCAAAAAGATTCCATTTGGAACCTCCTAATTTTTGCTGCTCTGGAGGAGAAATTTCTGTTGTCGCTCCTCCTATGCCTTATGATTTGAAGCGCTTGTTCATTGGTAGCGATGAGGAAAGCTTCCATTTTAGAAATAATGCTCGCACTTACAACAATAACTTAGGCTTCACATCATTTGCTGCTAAATATGATTCTGAACTAACAAAGAACACAAAAGGTGTTTACACTTTTCGTGTTCAGGGTCAAGTTTATCATTTTCTTAATGGCCTTATTCAGTCAGACAATAGACCATCCGGCATTCAGATGTACTTCTTTGACACTGATGAAGAATTAGCAAAGAGGATTGCTGCCTCTGATAAGTTGCGAGAAAGCACATTAAGACTCCTTATGCGCATTCTTAGTGACAATCCTTATGCTAGGTTCTTCAAAAATCTTAGGCATGTTCCAAACATTGACAGCCTGAACATTGTACTTAATTGTTATCCCACCCTTGATCAGCGAGTCTATAACCTTCCTTGTGCGTCCCAAGTTGCAGCGATATGGACTGAAAATCAAGATGAAACAGGCCATACGGGAGCTCACATTCAGGTTTATACGCATTCAAATAGCAGCTATAGAATTAGACATTACTATGGTTGCTATGACCCATTGCAATACCCTATTCTGTTTCCCCGAGGTGAATGCGGATGGCACCCTGGAATTAAAAGAACTCGAAAAAGAAAGAGAAAAGAGGACTCCTGTGAGGAAAATATTGATATTCATCCTTCTTCGATTGATTCCGCATCAGCTTTAATAAATCGTGAACAAAGAGGCAAGTTTAATATTGCTGCTTCAAAACAGTTGAGTCCAGCCATTAGTTTTACATTGTAAAACATCATCAAACTAAATAATTGCTCACCCTTTTTTTCTAGCTGCTGATCGTGCAAAAACTGAAGAAGACACGGTGTCAGCTAGAGAATACTATTGTTACAGATTTCAGATCAGGGACGATGATCAATCAATGTTGTTACACTCACTTAGATTGCTGCAACAATATGCAGTAGATGCTTATGTTAAGATTGAGACGTCTAGGCTTGATTTTCATCGAAACCGACAAAACAACATTCGTTCTGAGGTTCTTCAAGGAGTTCTGGACAGTATTTCTATAGGCCAGACCAGTGCTTCTAAAGTTGGTCGTAGAACGATATTACCGGCTTCGTTTATAGGTGGCCCGAGGGACATGAGACGACGCTATCTTGATGCAATGTCCCTTGTGCAAAAGTATGGAAAACCAGACATTTTTCTTACTATGACCTGCAACCCAGCGTGGAAGGAAATTCAGGATAATTTACAGTACCACGAAAAACCTCAAGATAGACCGGATCTTCTAGCTAGAGTCTTTAGAGCCAAATTTGAATTGCTTAAATCTGAAGTTTTGAACAAGCAAATCTTTGGAGAAGTTGCAGCATGCGTCTATGTGATTGAGTTCCAAAAACGTGGCTTCCCACATGCGCATTTGCTGTTAATTTTGAAGCCTGAATACAAGCTCCTAAATCCAGAGTCATATGATAGAGTGGTCTGTGCTGAAATACCTGATCGTTCTAAGCATCCTCATCTATATTCCCTTGTTATAAAGCATATGATTCATGGCCCTTGTGGTGCTATGGATAAAACTTGTCCTTGTATGAAAGATGGTCATTGTAAAAGTCGCTATCCAAAGAGTTTTTGTGTCCAAACGAGTCATGCTGAAGATAGTTATCCGCAGTATAGAAGGAGGGATGATGGGAGAAAAATAAAAGTCCGAAGGCATACTCTCGATAACAGATGGGTCGTGTCTTATAGTCCCTATCTGTTAGCTACATTTGACTGCCATATGAATGTAGAAATTTGCTCGACTGTTAAATTGGTGAAGTACATGTATAAGTATGTTTTCAAAGGACATGACTCAATCAGCTTTAAGATCGTCTCGCAGCATGCTCCTGATGACACTGATGAAATAAAGGAATTTCAGCAAGGTAGATGGATTTCACCCCCTGAGGCATTCTGGCGCATTTTTGAATTCCGCTTAAGTGAAATAACTCCAGCGGTCTATACTCTTCAGATCCATCTGCCGGACCAACAGTTTGTTTCTTTCAACAAAAATTCAGACCTGTTGCAATTATTGAGAAAGGTTGATTTTTCCAAAACCATGTTGACTGAATTTTTTCATATGAACACAACAAATGTGGTTGCACAGAATCTTAGATGTCTTTACAGGGATTTCCCTCAATTTTTTGTTTGGTCTCCTAAATATAAGAAGTGGACTGAAAGGAAGCGTCGAAAAGTTATAGGTAGAATGGTTACTGTTAGTCCAGCAGATGGAGAAAGATACTACCTGAGACTTCTTCTAAATCATGTTCATGGTCCAACTTCCTTTGATGACATTTTGACGGTTGCTAATCAAAAGTTGAATTCCTTTAGGGAAGCTGCTCTAGCTTTAGGCCTTTTGCAATCCGATACTTATATAGAGGATACACTTCAGGAAGCTGCGACCTTCCAGATGCCGTCTTCCTTAAGATTGCTATTTGCCACTTTGCTTGTTCATTGTTCTCCAGTAAATCCTCGGTTGCTCTGGGAAAAATTCTGCCATGAACTCTCTGCAGATTATCAGCACCAATACTCATTTTCTACCCTTGCTTCTTCAGAGATCACCACAAGAGTCCTACAAGACATTAACAGCTCGTTGGAGCAGATGGGAAAGAAAATTACTGATTACCAATTACCTTTGAATGATTTCGATTCCCCTTCTCATGAACGATTGACAAAGGAGATCGAAAATGAAAGAGGTTTACATGTTACTTCAGAGGATCTGTTACTCTCTTTCAAATTAAACTGTGAACAGAAAAATGCTTATGACTTGATTCTTACTGCATGTTTTTCTCCTCACGGTGAAGCTTTCTTTATTGATGGCCCAGGAGGCACTGGCAAAACTTTCTTATATCGATCACTACTTGCTACATTAAGATCGCGGGGTTACATTGCCATTGCTGTAGCCACTTCTGGCATTGCAGCATCTATTCTTCCTGGAGGAAGAACAGCACACTCAAGATTTAAGATACCATTAGACTTTTCAAAGAATAAAACTTGCCAACTCAGCAAACAAAGTAGTGTTGCCAAGTTGCTTTTAGAGTGTAAACTTATCCTTTGGGACGAAGCATCGATGGCTAAGCGAGAGACTATTGAAGCATTTGACGATCTGCTTAAAGACATAATGGATTCTGATTTGTCTTTTGGAGGAAAAGTTATAGTTTTTGGTGGAGATTTTCGGCAAACTTTGCCAGTTATTGAGCGAGCAACAAAGCAAGTCCTCATAGAATCAAGCTTTCCTAACTCTGTTCTCTGGTCTCAATTACACAAGCTGAAACTCAGTCAAAATATGAGAGCCATGTTAGATCCTGCTTTTTCTGAGTTCTTATTAAGAGTAGGCGAGGGAAGAGAACTCGTAGATGCAAACGGCGAAATCACTTTATCACCTGATATAGTTATTCCATATTATGATAAAGAACAATCTTTAAACAGGTTAACAAGTTACATACACTTGCACCTTATCTATCTAATTCCTCTTTTTCTCTATGCCTTTTACTGATTACAGCTATTTATAATTCTAAGCAGGTTAGTTGAAAGTGTTTTTCCAGATTTGGAGCTATATTCTAGAGATCCTTATAGGATGATAAATAGATGCATCCTTGCTCCAAAAAATAGCTCAGTTGATGAGCTCAATGAGCTATTGATAAACAAATTTCCTGGAAATGTTCATGTTTATATCAGTTCAGATCGTACTGTGGAGCAACGACACCAAGGCGACTATGAAGATTTTCTAAATTCTCAAAATCCGAAAGGGCTTCCTCCTCATAAGTTGCTGCTAAAAAAAAACTGTCCTATTATGCTTTTAAGGAATTTAAATCCTAATGAAGGATTGTGTAATGGCACAAGGTTGATATGTAGAGAACTTAGCTTGAATATCATTTCTGCAGAAATTGTGTTTGGCACTCATGCAGGGAAAAAAGTCTTCATCCCAAAAATACCTCTTCAGACCTCTGACAATGAAAGGAATGGGATTCCGTTCATAAGAACTCAATTTCCTGTCCGCCTTTGTTTTGCATTAACTATTAATAAAGCACAAGGACAAACTCTAGACTATGTTGGCCTTTACTTGCGTGAACCTGTTTTCTCCCACGGGCAACTATACGTCGCACTTTCTAGAGCTAGAACTGCTGCTGAACTTAAGGTTCTTCTTGTTCCTGGAACGTTTGATGAGAAAAAGATTGACTGCAAAACTAGGAATGTTGTCTTTAATGAAATTTTCCATTTGACTCAGCAGTAAAGAATCTGCCTCGTTTAACTATATATTGGAATGAGGTGCACATACAAATTTATTTCTCTTTGACCAATATACTGTTACACTTAACTTGCCTATTTGTATTTACTTATGTATATTTTGATCTTCATGCAGAATGACTAACTTACTGCCTATCCGAGATATTGTCCCTTTCATGAAGAATTGGAGTTGCATCATCACTGTTCAAGAAAAACAGCAAATCACTGACTCGAAGGGAACACCAACAAAGAAGCAAAAATTTATCTTCTATGATGCAGAGGTTAGTAAAGCTTTCTATCCATTTTCTCACGTTACCTTGTAATAACAAGATATTCTGTTTTTTAGGTAATTGTGAATTTACCAATTGTATCTCGCAGGGATCAAAAGTCGAAGCAATAATCTTCAATGCTGATATTGCTAAAATGAGTCCACTCTTACGTGTTTATAGAAAGTACAAGATCACAAATGCTGAAGTCAAACCTATCCCAGCAAAATTTCAGACAGCTGAGCTTACTATCCAATGGGTGATCAGCACTAAAACTGTCATTGAAGATATAAATGATGATGCTAATGAAATCATGCCCGTGAAATTCAGCTATACAAAATTTACTGATTTGATGCATTATATGGATGACAGAAATAAATCAGTTGGTAAATATCTGAGCAGATTCATATCGCTGTACTTACAATGTTATTACTGTTTCTTCCATTATACTGATTCTCTATTTACAGATGTGCTAGGAGTTGTGATTGCTGCTCTAGACAGGAAGACATTAAATAGAAACTCAAAAGAATCAAACGTTCAAAAATTTGTCCTTCTTGATGAACAGTGAGTATCTCATTTCTTATCCTTATCGTAAAGCCAAATTAAGTTATTACCTATTTATTACTTATATTAATAATTATTACAGATCACAGACTGTATTGCTGTCTTTATGGGATGATTTTCTTGCTAATGAAGGACAGGAACTACTGTCTAACCTTCACAGCTATCCTGTCATTATTGCACGGAGAATTAAAGTGAATAATTACAATGGTACTTTTTGCTTTTGTATTTTTTTATTATTTGTTCACATTGTCAAATATACCTTTCACAAGGTCTGTCGACATAACATTAATGATTTTTCTATAGGAGTTGCATTGGGTACTTGGTTTGATTCTGTCATACTTGTTGATCCGCCTATACAGGAAGCAAGGGAGCTAAAGAACTGGTATATCGTGCTTCGATATCCTGTCTCTATATCATAAAACATCAGCTGCACATGATTTACCCTTCTTACATTCTTTCTGCAATTTTTCCTTGTACAGGGCACTCAGAAATTCTAAAATAATTGCAGATGTTCTTGACAAAAGAGATTACATGAAGTATAACCCTACAATTTCTCTCAAAGTTGATCAAAAAGCTACCTTGATTTGTAATGTTAATCCTTCACAGAAGGTGTTAAAACAACTTATCCCATTTTTCTTTACAATTTACTGTTGCCGTAGTTATATATTTTTTGCTTCTGGTTATTAATATTGCAGACAACTTGGGTGAGGGCACGCTTCTACTTTGAACACATATTCCAAAAATACTGGTATATGAGTTGTAAGAATTGCTATCGAGCCACTGCAGCAGATTATCAAGTTGAATTTACCTGCAACTCGTGCAAGGAGAAGCAACCAGCTGTACCAAGGTGACAGTTCATAAGTCATCACTGTGTAATTATTTCTGAATCCTCTATAACAATAAATTCGCCCATTACTAATACTTTCTATATTTATTATACTTCCAGATGTCGCTATGATGTTGATTTAGTTGATGACAGTGGAGCTATACCAGCTTCCATATTTGGAGAACTAGCTGAGAAACTTTTAACATTCACCTCCCTTGAAGCATTGCAGCATTTTAATGAGGTTTGTTTTGTTCCATAACACTTGTTCGCAGACCTTTTATAAAGTTGTTGATGTTTTTCCCCCTCCTTCTCAGAATGTTGAGCTCCCTCTTGAGCTTGTTCATGAACAGCTGAAATCAAAGACTTTTCTAATTCATATAAAACCAGTGCAAACGCAGCTAGCAGACGCTAGGCAACGTTACACAGTTATATACTACTATGAAACTGATGATGCTACCAGTTCAGCTCAGGTAACAAGCCAAACAAAGGATGCTTTACCATTGCTTAATGACCAGTCTGCAACAGTGCAGCTGATGGATGCAGGTAAGTACACGCAAACTCTGAACTTAATTTTAATTTCCTGTTTAATTATTTCTTGTTTAACTGTTTAGTTTTGCTGCAATTAATAGTCTTATTTTGCATTTATCTCATGTTTTGATTTTTCTTTAATAAATTGAGAAAAAAACACAAGAAAAGTCCACAAGAATACATGCATGTTAACTTTTTTATATTGTGATCCTTTCTCCCTCCGTATATCTTTACAAACCAAATCCAATTCAATTTTAAAGTTATATTCTGTTTATTGGTTTCACATACTACCTATAAGTATTACTTGTAGCTTTTCTCTTTTAGCTTTACTGTTGCCTTCTTAACATAGTTGATTATCCATTGAGCTTATATATCGTGCAGAGACATCCTCTTTGAATTGTATTTCAAATAGATATCTTTTTTCATTACTTTTCCATTACAATAGCTGTGACTTGTGTAGTTGCATTTACAGGTGTGCTTAACACTTATTACTAAAATCAGTTACGTATATCTCAATTTTGCAGCAGAACCAAAAAAAATTATGCTGTAATTTCCTTCACTACACTATTAAATTTTTTTTTTACCTTCCTGTGTTTCCTATATCAAGCTCCAAAAAGTTCTTGCTTCCAAATTACATTTGTTCAGTGGAAAGAATTCTCTGACACAGTAAAAAAAAAAAATAACTGCTGCAACCTTATATATTTGACCAAACTCTTAACTCTGATTTTTTTTAAACCATCTCACCTTCTATTCAAATTGTTGTATCAATTCCAGATTTTCACTTCTTTCTTTATTTATTTGCCTCAAATATTTTCTACACAATGCATTCAATGGAAAATAATATTGTTTCTTAGTGTTTATGTGGCATCATCCTGTACAAAAAACAAAAGCTTTTTATTTATCCAAGCTGTTCTTATGTTTTTAATACCTATTTTGTGTTCCACTTATTGGTGCTGATAATACAAAGGAAGACACTTAGATCATTCCCACTAGCTTTAACGCTGCTTTACTTTACTTGCTGTTTCTTAGCCAATTCTTTATTATGTAACTTGTTACAGAAGAAAATCCTGTTCCTTCAAAAATTCGAGTTCGACTTTCTGAAAAATTTGATGAACTGGACAAGCTAGCCAGCGACAATTCTCCAGATGAACCTAGCAACTCTGCCAAGAAATCGAAACTGACCTAGATCAGAGCTATTCATTTTTTGTCTTCGTAAGATAAATACGTCTTGCGAATGGTTTACACCGCTACAAACTTTGGCAAGTTTCTTACAGGGATTGTTATTTTGTTCATGAACCCTGTTGTTTTGTACGTATGTGTTAATCAACCAGCTTGTCTTGACTTATGTACTGACCTCAACGGGAAGCTTTATTTAGTATTAGTTGTATGTAAGGCTAATTCTTTTGCTATTATTTTGTAATGCTTCCCTTTTTAGTTCAGATTGCAGCTTCTATTGCTTATAACAATACCTTATTTGGTCACTGCTGTTATATAAAATGCAAGATTTACTTCTTACACAAAAAATTATTCCTCCTTCAAAGATTCGCAAGTGCCTTTCTCAAAAGTTTTATGAAATAGAGGAACTCAATGAAAACACCTTTCCGGATGAAACCAGCAACTCTGCCAAGAAATCAAAACTAGCCTAGATCAGAGCTATTCATTTTTTGTCTTCATCAGATAGGATGCATGTATCTTATGAATCATTCGCGCTGCTGCATTTTGCTAAATTTGTTCCAAGAATCATTAATTCCTTCATGAACTGTCTTCTTTTCTGTTTACGTACTTAATTTGCCAGGTTAAAGTATGAAAATGTGTGGCCAAAGCTAATAACTATAAAACGCATTCAGCTTGTGGTTGGATGATTGAGCTGAGTTTTTTTTTCAATTTTAAGTTGATTACATATCTTCACTTCACAGATATAACAAACAAATGATATCTATGCTTTTAGCTGGAGTGTTCCCGTTGTTTAAATGTCGGATACTCCATGAAAATGTTGTACTCAATAGCAAGAAAATCTTACCTAGTGGATCCTTCATATGATGATTTTCAGTACAGAGCACTTCATGTTTGAGGAGTGATCTGAAATGTGCCTTGATTCACAGAGTTCTTCTGATCAACGATGTCCTCTTTTTTTTATGCAGCTTTTAGGACAAGTTTAGTTAACTGATAGCAACCTAATCCGCATAGTCCTCTTGCTCACTTGATTCTTTATCCTCGATCTTTGTAGTGCCTGAATTTCATTCGTGTTATTTATAAAGTAAACTAAACCTTTCAATTTTTCCGGAGCTATCAATATTTATCTTTATCATTTTTTAATAGCGTATTAGTCTACCTTCTGGCAACTGAGTCCTTAATCAGCCTTCACAGTCAACTTGTATACTGTACTGGCTCGAGCTTTGTTAAGCTAATTTGCAATTTACAATTTCCTCCTGTAAATACCTTTCTACTGCTAAGAAGTTAACTTTTCTGTGGGGGACTTATATGATCATTTGGCTAGCTAAAATCGTTTCCATTTTTTTATCACATACCTGTTTTAATGTTTTTTTTGCTATTTGCTTATTTCCTCGCATTGCTGCAACTTTTTTTAACTGTTTTTTTCTTACGCAACTGAATGCAGTAAAGTTTTGAATGGAAGGTCCCCAGAAAAAACTGGCAACCAAGTTTCAAATCCTCTGAGGACTCCAGAGTCCCCTTGAATGCCTTTCCCTATGTTGTTTGATGCCATTCATATTACCTACTAGGTTGCAGTAATCCGGATATCAAAATAAACAAAACCATTATCATATGCTCTATTACAAAAAACCTTCTTCCAAAGTTTACATGCATTACAAGTGAAAGGCCAAGTAACTGTTAAGAAAAAAACTTCTCCAACGTAAAACGAAAAGTGCAAATAATATTAAGACATCAGAAAGCCCATCTCTTCAATAAATGCCCTGACACCCTCAACTACTAAAATACTCGTCCAACAAACAACCTATTATATTTCTTGTTGTGTAAACAACAGTAATTACTTAGTAGTATAAATATATAAAGCCTCTTCCACCTTCCATTCATTCTTTATATGTGCACATCAAAGACTACATTTCTCCCTGACTTCACCAATAGGTTTCTGCTACTAATCTCTTTTGTTACCACTCACAGCTCAAACTTTATTACTTCTGCTTCCTAAATAGTAGAACCTTCATGGCCGGAACATCTATGATTTCTGTGGATTCCTCTCACGTCACAGGCAATGCTCCACAAACATATTGCTTTCTTATGACATGCAAGAACAAAGGACAGGTAATAATAGTTGCCTCCCATTTAATATCTTTGTCATGATTCATTCTTGAATCTCCGTTTAAACATGAACTTTCTTTTTATGCAACATACAGCCATTACCTGTTGAATTTCACATATTGCTCACACAACACGATGACAATACGATCACCTTCAGACATGGCTTCCACAGATGGACTATCTCAGTCACAAATAACTCCTTTCAAGAAGGATGGATAGAATATTGTCACCAGAACATTATCAAAGAACATGATATGTTGTTCCTTCGCCATGCCGGAGATCTAATTTTCGATATTATTCATTTCTGTGAGCTGAAAAAACAAGTCTATCTCCCATGGACAGTTTCCCTACCAAATCTTTTGCATCAGCAGACTATAGGTTCACAAATTATGTTTCCCTTTCTAATTTAAAATTCTATATATACCACTTGCTATATCTTACAATATCATTCTTTCGTCTTATCAGATCCCACCTTCTTATCGCTTCATCAGCAACCTGTTTCGTCATCGCTCAGCCTAAATTTCTCTCAGGATTTATGCAATTCAATTTGCTTTTATCAACCATTTGACTCAGCATATCCAACTTCCTTGGTAACGATTTTTTTTACCTACCTTTTCTAAGTAGATTTCATCCAACAAAATAATTTGCTCTCCTTATTAAATGACTTACGTTCTTTTATTTGTAGAAACTCCCTCGATTTGTTAATCACTTTATAAATGGTCAGAGAACTCCAACTATAGTTCTCAAAACTGGCCATAGCATCACTGAGGTTGGAATAAAGGGCAATCGACTAAAACGAAATTGGAGGAAATTTGTTCTGGAGCATCATCTACAACATAATGACATGCTTGTCTTCATTCCAGAATCACAAATAAAGTTTGCCGTTTTAATCTTTGATAGTTATGGAGTTGAAAAACTTTTTCCTTGGTACAATATGTTTTCGCTTTATTTTTATGGTGGACGAATATCCACTTACATATCTAATGCTCAGTCAAATGTATAATCAACTTATTCTTAAAGTGTTTGTCCATAACAAAACTCCTTCGCTTTTCAATAGCATGCACGTACAACATTTTTTTTTGCACAAGAATATATTCCCCTGCTACAAAAGATGCTCAGATTCCTGACAATGAAATGACCTATCTTAACCAAGCATCACGCATGACCTAGCACTGATCAGCCTACCATGCCTTTCTCTACTGTTCATCTCTGCTTGAAAAACTACGGAGTTATTGACCAGGCAATTAAATCAACTCATATGCACTATGATTCAATTCTTAATCAACATTATCAGACATTTATCCTAAGTAACAAATATCAAGAACACCATAAATTTCTATTATAAGGACGCCAAAACTTTCAATAGCTTATCGTCTGAACCATGAAACATTGCCATTTCCTTCTACTCACTCTACCTATTTCGTGCGCTAAAAAAAAATAGCTAACTCCCTAGCTCCATAATGGTCACTAAAAGTTCATCGCAGCTACATCTAAACAGCAAAAAACCTGTTCCAAATAAAACTAATATGGAGAAGAACAAGTGTAACAGTCCAGCCATTTACGAAATATAAAAAAAAAAAGTGCAAAGTGACCAAAGATCGATGCGTGAATTCACGCACAGATGCTATCCAGTGTACTTCTGCAACTCTTACAACATAGTTTGAAAACCTTTACCAAGCTTCGCATCTGCTATTCTGTTACTTTCCTACAAAAAAAATTGCTTAAGGGATCCTCATCTTAGTTCTTCAATTCACATTAAAAAAATTACTCCAGGTACCATGATATCAACTTTAAAATTTATCCATACAAATATTCAAACACTCACGGACAATATTCCTGAACCACGAACAGTATTCAACCTTTTGAAAAAATATTAGAGCAAACAAAATCAACAGCGAATCTCTGAACATATTCCTTATATGAACATTTTGTACTTTTCCCTACCTAACAACGAATGCACGTGAACCTTTCAAATCCTGACCACTTTATTAGCAATAATAGTCCTTGCCACACCTCTCCAACTTTACCTATGGATAAAATTGCTACATGCATATCAATGTTATTTGATTCAATAATTTTATGTTTTACACTTATCTTAATCCGTCTGTGTTGAATTCATAACCATTTACATTTATATGCATTAGACAAATAAATACACAACAAAACAACAACCTTTCCCCTTATTCTCATCTCAAATTTCTTTCCTTTCACTTGAACTTACAAGCTTCCTTGCTGCTCGCCATACATTTACTTACTAACTATTAAACTGATACGCATCAAACTGCATATCCCTGCAGCTCATCTTCATCCATTCCTTATCTTCCAATTATATCCTTTCTGCAGCACTTTTAGATCATGGAACCTGCAATAATCCCTCTTTCCGCTGTTCATCCCGATTCATCAAACTGGACGGTTGCTCTCCAAGTTATCGAAGTTACTCATATAAAAAAGAATTCACATCTCCAGCAAAACTTTCGCACCTTTGTACTTGCCGATCCACAGGTAACACATACTTAATTTTTCTTTTTACCTCATACCTATTTACTTATATCATGATACCTTTTAATGATTGTTGATATCAGGGTGTAAAAGTTAATATGCATGTTATCGGGAACATGATTGATCGACTTGCTGGATTACTGCTACCATTCCAAAAATACTATATTTCCAGAGCTATTGTTTGCCAGTTACAAGATGCTTCTACTCTTACCGAATATCCATTTTACTGGATTGTTACTGAGACTACATCAATTCGCGAAATTCAACAGCTCAATTATCCTTCTCTTCCTTCATATTTTCGATTATATCCATTTACTATGCTACACCCCATCGCTGATACTGAACAATTAATAAGTAAGTTAATACTTATGCTCTACTTATTTTTTCCCACATTTTAATTCATGCACAATCCTTTATAATCTTAACACATTCACTTCTTTCGTTTTCCTAAGGTGTCATGGGAGTTATGCTTCGTGCTCTCCCTAACAAGATTATCCCTCTTGAAGGAGCACCATGTGTGGTTCGAGACTATGTCATAGTCAATGAAGAGTAAGACATTTCGTTACCAATCTAATTTCTGCTTCCACTTTCCTAAATCCTCCGCATTTCTAACAAATGATTCTCTTACTATTCATTTCCACAGCATGAAACCTTTGATACTAACTCTACGGGGTGAAATTGAAGAAAATTATGGCCCCACTATTGCAGCAACAGAAGACCCTTTTCCAATTATCATTGCCATAAGAGTCAAAGCTACAACGAATCATTGTAATCACATACTTCGACTCTATTATTTAAAGCATTTTCTAAACTTTTATCATTCCAAAAACCGCTACCGCCTTTACAATTTTTACCCTCTTCTTACCAATTTATCAGATTTAAGTCTCTCCACTGAATCTTCCTCAACAATTTTGGTAGCTCCGATCGCTGAACAAGCGATGCATTTAAAAAACTGGTAAAGGTTTTAATCACAATATGCATTATTATCGTCCTTATCATATAACAACTTACCTTTTTCCTTTTTATCATAGGCATCATACCCATGCTCATCTGCTAACACAAATGCTTAATGAAAGCAGTTACACTAACCCACGCATTCTTCTTCCTCCTGTAAACAATAATCAAATCACCCATATTGCTACCGTTCTTCAACAAGTAAGATTCCAAATTCAAATTTTAAATTTACATACAATATTCTTTACATTCATTTATCTTATTCCTTCTTTTTTTAAACACTGCCTCTTTTTTTTACCTTTTCTTTCTCAAAGGAACCAAAGACTGCCTGGATTCAAGGTGTTGTGGAGTTAGATTACATACCTCAAAAGTTAACTTATATAGCTTGTTCCCTTTGTCATTATCCAAGTAAACTTACAAGCAATTTGCCAGTTACATGTCCCCATTGCCACTCTACCGTAAACTTGGTTCCTAGGTAAACATTATTATTTACTCATCTTCCTTTCTTTCATGACCGCCTTTAATCAATTTCACTTTCTAACTCCAAAACGACCTACTTATTCATTGCAGAGCTCTCATTCCAATTTCACTCACTGATACAACTGGATCTTTATGTGCTACTGCTATAGATATTGAAGCAGAGAGACTAATTCAATATTCTATCGCCGAGCTATACTATTTACAGCAAGAGGTACCCACAGACACTTTTTTATGCTCAATATTTTCTTCCTTCTTTCTAAATTTTGTTACAATTTTCTTCCATTTATTTTTACAACAGAACATCAATCTTGCCCAATACCTTGCGCGCACTTTACAAGGGAAGCTGCTCATGTGCTATATTAAGCCCTCTCCTTCCAAATTTAAACTCGTCAGGCGTGCAGCCTATGAAATAATCACATCCTACTCAATCGACGAAGTCTTTAATGCTGAAAATATTAACATGAACAATCTTAACATCAATGACTAACCTTTTACTTATTTAACATGCATTCCTATCGACTTTAATCTGCTTTCTACTATGTGTATTTCATCACAATTGCTACAATCAGTAAGTATATTTACTATTTTATTCTGTTTAGCTTTATATTCCTCTTTTATTGCATACTTATTTATTTTACAGTCAAATTTCACCTCTACATTAAATGTCACCGATTATCCACATATTAAAACAAATATAATTGACCAAAACATTCAGATTAAAATATTTTATAGTTTCCAGATCGATTTTTACTCTACAAACAACTTTGCTTAAATGACATACCAACATTTAATAACTGCAAACCAAAAATCAATACATATATAAACATCTAAGTTTTTTTTACACATTTCTCGACAAGCCTCCCAATTACAAAACATTTCTCTGTAGCAAAGACGACTGCTAGCACTAGAACTAGCAGAATATTCCCGGCAGTACAACAAACAATGGACAATCATTTTCGAACTCCACCTCCACATCCACCTCCACCTCCACCGCTTCAAGCTCAAGTCCCTCTTCCACCGAAAGTAAATTGAGTAGGATCACTTGGCCCGGGAAAAGCTAGCACGGGTGGCTGAACAAGCTGCTCTTGATGTCGTGAGCAAAAAATCCAAAAAAAAAATTACCAAGAATGATCAAAAAATCCTACGATGTTATAAAAATCCAACCATATCTTTGATTGTGTTGCTATTCATCAGAGAAATCCAAGGACAAGAGAGAAAAATAACCTTTTACTTATTTAACATGCATTCCTATCGACCTCAATCTCTTTTCTACTATGTATATTTCATCACAATTGCTGCAAGCAGTAACTATATTTACTATTTCACTCTGTTTAGCTTTATATTCCTCTTTTATCGCATACTTATTTATTTTACAGTCAAATTTCACCTCTACATTAAATATCACCGATTATCCACATATTAAAACAAATTTAATTGACCAAAGCATTCAGATTAAAATATTTTATACATTCCAGATCCATTTTTACTCTACAAACAACTTAGCTTAAATGACATACCAGCAATTAATAACTGCAAACCAAAAATCAATACATATATAAACATCTAAATTTTTCTTACACATTTCTGGGCAATCCTTAAACTTCTACCGCGCGTAGCGCGGTACACTCCTCCTAGTACTATACAATGCAGGGTGGGAAGCAAAGGAATTAATAGGACGAGTTGGTCTGTATAAGTTTTCATTCCTTTGAGGGCAAGTTGCGACAGTGAGTTTTTCTTTTAATTTTGGTGTTATGGTGTCTCTTGACGTGTCTTTTGGATTAGGAGTCATCATCAACGGTACGAAAATTGAGTAAATGGGGTCTATTTTCGGGAACCAGCTCTGTGGGTTTGGATTAAAAAGATCTGTTTGGGTATACCGATATAACTATTTAAATGTTTAAAGAAGTAGTAACTAGGAATTTCCATTGAATTAATTTTTCTGTGTACAATACTGTACAATAAAAGAATTACTAATATAGCAAAGAAGAAATTAGGTAAATCATTGTCTAGATGTAAAATTGTGGACTCTATTCATTCAAATACTAGAACATATCTTTTGTACTAGATTAAAATTAGGAGAATGAGGTCAATTAGAATTGCAAGGTAATATGTTACTTACAAGCACATTAAGCATAGTATTACATTAAACAAATGCATCATAAGTTATAAACACTGGGCACATATAGTAGAATATAAGTTAAACCCTAAAATATTTTTTCCCTTTTTTTATTGTTTTTTGAACAGCTATCCTCTGCCCAGAAAAAAAAAGTGAATCTTTCCCCAACCATACAAGAAAAATAAGCATACCAATATTTACTATTTTTTCTTAAAAGGTCTTTTTTTTTAATTACCAATATTTACTACTTGATTAGTAATTGGTAGAAAAAAAAAGGAAGTAAAAATATAAACTTTCTTGAGCAATTTAAGAAGCACGTGGATAAATGATTTGAGGGCTGGCTGGGGCGATTTACTCACTCTACTGCTATATGACAATTGGTCAAAGCAAGCTACTCAAACATTCCAAGTAAGTTCATCAAAGGAGGATTTTCTATGACTACTAGCATTTACTCGGACTCAGTGGGGATGGGCACAATTACCCACCCGCGATATTCAATTCGATCCAATCCAAAAAATAAGATATTTTGTCCACATAATTTGACTTGATCAATACAGTGTAGGATATATATATATATATATATATATATATATTATTTTTATAGTACACATACTACAAAATAATATTTTAAGAGTTAATTAAGTAATTTCATTGAACTAATTACTCTTCAAATATGAGAGATTATTTGTTTATAAGATTCAGAAGTCATTTTTTAGAAAAGAGTTTGATTGATATAGAATATATATGAAAAATAGAGTACTAATTATTTCAATTTTCATTGATTCTGAATTCTTTTAATTTTTTCCTTTTTCTTATATTGTCTTTACATGTTTGTTTTTCAGCATGAGACTTCTTTTTCAATAAAATATATGTCAAAGGTTAGATGAAGTACAAAATTAAATTAGTATAAGTTTTTTAAAAAAAAATCAAATGATGAGCGGGATGGAATAGATATCCGTTGCTCCAATCGTCTCTCAATCGGTACCCGATGATATGCGGGGCTGATAAAGATTACAAAATACACATCATATCAACTAAGTACTGTACGGGATAAGTGTCTGACCCGTTCATTGCGATGGCCACCATGAAATGGGCTTTATAATTACGGTTATTAACATGTTTGATATGGTATGTACACCATAGTGGGCTTTTTAATTATAAGTTTGGTATGTCCTCCAGAGTGGGATTTACATAAACATGGGATCGAAAGAAAGCCTCCTAAGTCTATTCCCTAGGATCTATAGAAGTCCAACAGGTGTACTTAGTTGGGAGTTGGATCAACTGTAGGCACAGAGCACCACTCTTTCTTTTCTTTTTGTTTATTTTTTTTAACCCTTTGAGTGTATTTGCTCCATAAAAAAAGGATAGAGAGAATAAAAAACAGCAAGCAATAAATAAATAAATAAAGGGTCTTGTCATCTCTAGCTCTGTAGCTTCCTCTTCCATTTTATCATTTTTGTGCCAATTGCCGACTGCCTACTGGCCCTTTAGTCCGCCTCTTCCGTCTTTTGTGTTGGTTAAGAAAAAGGCTCTCTACTCCTGACCAAGAAAAAGGAAATACAGGGTGAAAAAATAATGGGAATTCACTCTTTAGTCTTAATTCCCCAAAAAAAAAAGAATGAAAAATTTCAGAAAAACAGGGAATGAATATTTTTAAATGAAATTGGTATCCACGAATAGAGTAAAAGAAGACTCAAATATTAGATTAGTACAGCCTCTTTTTTTTTTCACCAATTGTAAAGCAGAGTACAATTGGGCCTGCTAAGCCAAGTGACGCTTTACTTTTTTTTATTTCCGTAGCGTGTGTATATATGTTTTGAAAAACACAAGTTTGTTCTAGATACGAAGTTTTAGATTGGATAACATTACTTTGATGCATTTACTCAAAATTATACGGTTAATAAAAGTGTTGAGGAAACAATAGGGATGAAAGCATGCATGTATAGGAAGTGGAAGTCAATATTTTCAATTTAGGGAAGTTTTGGTCAGGTTGAAACTTTAAGAACATGGGAGCAATCAGCCTGAGCGTGCTTTGCTATTCCAGAAAATATTCCCAAGAAAAAATAAAAATAAAAATAAAAAAATTGCTGGTGTGCCCAAGCATAGGGATATAATCTCTTCAGATGTACATGTCAGTATTTTGCTCAGAATGCAATTCTATAAGTTGCAAGTCTTCTGCCTCATTTTGTTTTTTTTTTTGGGGGTTACTCATTTTGATGGAACAGGGTGGTATGATCTTTTGATCGATGATAAACTTACACTGTTGAATTTATCATTTTCAAGCATGACATTCAGGATCTTTAATACAATAGGAACTAAAAACTCGAGATGCTCTCCAGTTCTACCAGCTTATTTATAAATTTTCTGCTTGGAGAAGGAAAAAAAGGAGATGATAGTTGATGAGCATTTGACTTTAACAGCTTGCCAAAACAGCAGAAGAAGCAAATATCACACAGCAGTGTCTCATTTTGTATGAGAAGATCTCCACATAAATCTACTCCTAGACTTCTTGATTTTGGAGCCAAATTGCAATTAATTAAAAACAGATGAAGCTGAAAAGGCCAATTGAACTTCGGGGAGTGTACTAACTTTGGGGTGAATCTTATCAAATTAACTTGTCATTAATTTGAAGCCCACTGTACACGTAGCTAAGGAATGCCTGTAAGAAGATGGAATGTGAGTTATAGCATGTTGCGTTATCAGGACAAGAGCAAAGTAAGCACTTCTGAGTTCTGAGAAGAATAGTTCGTAGTAGTGCTAGTCGAACTCTGTTCCTCTTGTATACTACAACTTCATTTTCTTCATTAAATTTGTTCTTCTTTCCTTCTTTATATACCATGGATAATGTGGAGCAGATGGTTTAATTCCGATGCTAGAAGTCCCAAGATGTTCCTCAGATTGAAAATGATTTTACTACTAATGCTACTGTATCTTTTCTTGTCTGCTCTGACTATTTAATGTCATAACGAATGTTTCTTCTATGGAATTTATCTGCAGTGAATCAAGATTGGATGTGAAAGACAAGGATATTACTCATCTGGAAATCACTTAACAATCAACAGTAGATTTTACTCTTGGTTTCTGTGCTAGTAAAATGGGTGCCTTGGACTAGATTTGCACGCTTGACGTGATTTTCCAAATAGGTTGACACAGATGCTAGTGCATCTTTATCTTGTTTGCTCTGGAAGTAGAGCTTGCATGTAGCGTTTATGTAACGTCATAACAAAATTTCCTTCTATGGCATTTATCTGAAGTCAATCAAGGTTGGATGTGAAAGACAAAGGATATTACTCTTCTGAAAATCACTGAACAATCAGCAGTAGTTTGCAATAGGCACTAACAGAGGAATGACTGTTATACTCTTAGGTTAGTGGGCTAGTAAAATCAGTGCCTTGGACTAGACTTGCATGCTTCATAACTCTGATTTTCCAACTGGTTGGGAACAGTTTCTTGGTAAATTTTTATTGCAGCAGCAAACGATCTTTATCGGATGCACTTTAAGAACCAGACTATGAGGAGAGGCTGCAGCGAGCTGCATTTTCCAGGAACTGGTCATGTCAACGATTTTCTAGGCTCATCTGCTCTCTGTCTCTATATAATACAACAGATACAACTCAGTGAAGATGAGGGCTTCGTGGATTTGGATATCAGGTTGCTCTTAGTGGTGCAAGACATTAGAACGACTCATATGAATGAATCGAATCGAATTGTATGTTGCCGGCTTTTAAGGTTTCTTCTGGGATTAGATTTATATATCTAACTTTCGTAAAAAAAAAAAAGAATCGAATTGTATGTTTGTACTGAATCGACTCATATGAAATAACAATGGCAAATAATGCACTCATACACTATTCTTCTGCTTTCTGCACTCTAAAATACCAATAAGGAAAATTTTAAACCTTTTTTTTTCACCAAAATCAAGAACATGATCATAAAATCAAGCCCTCTTTGCAAGAAGAAAAACAAAAAAAAAATTAATTCCTTATTCTGCAAGAGTAGAACCCATTGAAAAAATGGAGCTTTTTGTCCAAAAAAGAAACCAATTAACAAATCAGAGTTCATCCATGCAGTTGCCATAAAGGCATGTCTATCGCCTTTAACCACATCAGTGGAAGCATAGGACTCAAGTTCAGCCATCTCCTCTCATGTTAATTTTACTGATAGAGCTCTGACATTTTGGTTGAAGTTATCCTTCTTGGTGGTACCAGGAATTGGAACCACGTCATCTCCTTGATGATGAACCCAAGCCAAGGCCAGTTGTGTGCATCCTTTGCTGCCATTTCACTAACCCGTGCAAATATTTTCTTGTTTTCCTCCAGATTTTCTGGCTTCAGCATTGGAAAACTCTGCAACCAAAGACTGCACTTTATCAGGAATGTAACTAATTCTAAAGAGTTGCAAGAGTTGAATCATTAATCCTGCAAAAAGAGCCGTATCACACGTTAAAAAAACACTGACAGGGTGTCGAAGCCTGTGCAATAAAACAAACCTGCTCAACTAAAGTAAATTTCTGTAGATAGTGGTAAGTAGGGTCGAATCCACAGGGACTGGGAGTACTTGTTCCTTTCCAAATTCACAGTGACAAGGGAGGTGTTTTTATATCAGGGGTGACAATTTAAACAATTCAACTAAAAGTAAAATAATAAAAATAAAAATAAAATAGCCAACTAGAAATTAAATAACAATTTACTAAAATCTAATGAGTGATAATTAAGGATCTAGCCAAGGAATAACTTCAGCAATGGTTCACCTAATTGATCATTAATGCAAAGCCAATTCCAATTATTTACTGATAAATAGGTTATAACTGTCAAACAAGCAATGACAGTCAACCCCTCCTTACTATGTCGGTGATCAAGGTACGCCCGTTAATCACTGCTCTAATTAGAAAATAATCCTAGGTACGCCCGTAAGATTTAATTTCTCAATTGCCTTAAGTATTAGAGAAGCCCTATTCTAACTAAATAATGCGCTACCAGGGTTATTTTAGATTAGCCCGCATATTCCCCTGACACAAATTTAATCATGTCAGTTGTCACTATTTTGAGGCAATTAAACAATTACGGATTTAATATCTCAATTGACAATAGATTATTAAATTAACTAAGTATCCGGATCCAAGACAACCAATTAATTCAATAATCACATGTACTATAATCAAGAAATATGCGAATACCAATAAATAAAAGAAAAAGATAAAATTAAATCAATCTCACAATTTTTAGTCTTGTGAACCAAAGCCTCCGTTGTCCCTTAACTAGAGTGAGAGAGTTAGTTCATGTTCAATGAGAAAAAACCATACGAAATTGGCGAGGAAACCGCGGCCATCAATTGGGAAATGGTAAACTCGATTCGATGGAATACTGACTGAAAAGAAAAGCTACTGGAAGTACTCCATTGTTTTTGCTTCTCCTAACACTAGCATGGGTTTGGCCGTGCTACGCACTGGCCTACCCACTAATATGACCAACTTAATTATGGATTAAAAAATTACTATTTATTGATTTTTTTTATTTTTTGAATTTGCTGTAATAACGAGGATAATTTGCTAAAAGGTCATAATGTATATATAGGTTCAAGAGGTAAATAATATGCAAATCACAACCGTAAATTACATAAACTAACCATGAAAAAAAGTAAAAAGTCTAAAAAAGAATGTAGAAAATTGCCGTCCAAATGGAAAAAAGTAAAAGTCTAAAAAAGAATGTAGAAAATGAAATTGAGTAGTATAAAACGTGGAAGCTGCTCAAACATCACAGCCTTTGCTTAGCAAATTTTTTGTCTGTCATTTGTGTCCAATGCCGGAATACAATACGAGCCTTAAAAGATGTTTGTGCCGTATAACTTGAAACGGGAAACTAAAAGCGGCAAAATTGGATAAATGGTTAACCAAAACTCGATGCGTGCTAGTGTGATGTGAATAGTCGATAATAGTAGCGTATTTGATTTGGTCTGAAAATAAATGTTTTGAGCATAAAGCCATCCGTACCTGAGAAGACCGACTCGTTTGGAGTATTTAGCGAGTCTGCTGAATTATTAACGCTTCATTTAATTTGTGCAAAGACATATGTAAATCTAGCTTCCAATTCATAACAAACAGCTAAAATCATCATGCAACATTTGAAATTAAAAACAGAGGAAAAGCAAACATAAGCTAATCCACAAAATTACCATCATAGTGATTCTTTTATGCATAACATCAAACACATGGCGGTCTTTAATTAACAGAAGGCAATTAATAGAAGGCAACAACATTCAAACTGAAAAATTGCAGTTCAGAATAGAAGGAAAGAAGATAGAAACATACCTTTTTTTTTAAGCAACAATATGATGGAAAAAAAGCTTGTTTCAGAACAAGAATGTCGTATCTCTGTCACTCATTTCCTAAGCAAAATCAGGGACACCAACTAATACTAAACAGAAACAAAAACATAACGAAACTTCTAAATGAAAAAGACCAGCACTTTGATACTCCTTAGTCAAAAAGACTGAAGCCCATATCATCATCGGACTCCTCTTTCTCTTCTACTTTCTCCTCTTTCTTATCCTCAGCAACAGGTGCAGCGGCAGCACCTCCAGCTGCAGCAGCAGCAACTGCAACACCAGCACCACCACCAGCGGGTACTGAAGCTAACTTCTCCCTACCAGCTGCAATCATCTCTGTGATATCCTTACCATCCACTTGAGATAAAAGCAAATCGATTTTTTCATCATCAACATCAGCTCCAACGGAAGCAAGGATGGCCTTAATATCCTTGGCAGAGGGACAGGTGTTTCTTCCCAACAAGGCCAACAAATATGCGGTGACCACCTTCATCTCTGAGATACAGTGGAAATCCAGAAGAATGGAGAGATTGATTGCTGATCGGCTGCAGCGCCCGAAGATAGGGTTTTAACGCGAGGAAAATGAAACATACCTATATTTTCTGTACTTGTATCATACATGATTAAAAATTCTTTTTTGAAAGTAAACATCACTTCAAATCAAATACCGGGAAAAGAGGAGAGTTTCAGTGCTAAATTCAAACCAAGTACCAAAATGATTGATAAATTGGTACCGGATTCATCCCTAAAGTGAGCTGATTTTGAGGGAAAAGAAATATCACTGAACTGATTTTGGGGGCAAAAGAAATCTTCACGTGTATGTGGAGGATTTTTTGGGTTGCAATCAAAATGAAGTACAATTAGTTGTTGGAGGAATTGGTAGAAAAGTGAAGATTTTGCAGACTTATAGGTACCTATCTCACCGGAAGACAGGGGAAGGAAATTCTGGTTCTGAAAGCTAAACAACGACCAAAAATGATGATTAATAGAGAATCATTAGGGCTAAGTGTTAAACTAACCACTTGTTAATTATAGTGCTTCACTGATTAACGGGTCTAACATGAGTTATACTAATAAGAGTAACTCCATTATCTTAATTAATCCAAAAACAGCCCATGTGATAAAAGGCCCACAAATAGTCTACAACTATTTGTATTTGATCAGAAAATTATAAAAGAAATAATTTCAAATGTACAAAAATAACCCTAAATAGTTAGCAACTATTTAAAGAGCTAGTTTTCATAAAAGGATTCAATTGACCTTTCCCACCAATTAAAAACCAAACAAAAGGAACAAATGAAAATAATTAAATCATTTTTACCAATTAGCCCCTAAATAGTAAGGAACTATTAAGCCTTTGAATTTGGACACCAAGGCTCAAATAGACATTTCTCACTCTTTAATGGCCAAAATAAAGAAACGAAAATTGCTTCTTACAATGACACCTTGACACTTGGCATCAATGGAGAACTTGAGTTGTTCTCTTATCTAGTTGGTAGATACGGAGAAAAGAAAACTACTCAAGGCTAAAAGGAAAAGTCAAAGCTAAAGCTACCAAAAATGCTTCCTGACATGCCAGGGCAACCAAAAGCTACCCAGAAAACAAAAACAAAAGAAAGGTCAAAAAGCCCCCCATTGTGCCCTTCCTCTGCACAATTTCTATTTCGTCTCTCGTGCCCTCTATCTCAATTGCGGCGGCCCATAGAAGAAAAGAAGACTTCGGCCCAAATTGTCCAAAAAGGGCTTGCGCCTCTTTTGTTCCCAAAATGCCTCTGGGACAAGCCCTATCATCTGGACTCCTTTTCTGTTAAATTGGCACCTGTTATTATATTTTCACTCTACTCCCTGAAATAAATGCAGAATACTAAAAATGAGTAGAATCCTACAATTAATTCACATCAGGTCAGGTAATAGGGGAAATTAATAACAAAATAAATAATAAAATTACACCCGATCAATCCCCCACACCTAAACCATGTTTGTCCTCAAGCATAAGCAGTAAACAGGCACAAAAATTTGACAATGGTTATTGCTCCATCTACTATATTGCCAAGATACCAAGGAAAATCATATATCAAGCATTAGTGATCAACATCCGAGAAACATCACCCCGATTAGCCTCTAAACCACGAACTCCTTCAATTTTCAAATTAACTTATCTAAGGAAAAGGAATGGCGCATAACATTTATCAGCAATCAATCCAAGTATTAACCAAAATCTCCATTTTAAGTTCATAAATCGGCAAGCTGACCTCTAACATACTAACACAACCTGCACTATTTATTTTCTCTTTTTTTTCTTTATTTTTTTCATTCTTTTTTTTATAATAATAATAACACAAAAAGACTTAGTCTCTAGCCATTGAAGCCTTTTGACGCGAACTCCAATATTTTTAGATTAAGGAGCCCGGTTACTCAGCTCTTATCGCTATACGACCACGTACTCATAGAAAGTACTACTTTTTGACGCGAGAATCGACACTTTTAGGTGCAGATCCCCAATTACTCAGTAGTAACTCATAGCGGAGTACAGTCAAGCTTATTCACAGCCAAACAACGCAAAAACGCAAAATAATAGCACTAAAAATAAAAAATAGGAGCAGCTCGCCTCATTATTGCCAAACATGGAGAACTAGAGTCAATATTGGACCAATTCACATTAAAATGCCAACAGTCATTCCCTATACCTAGAAAAGTTAACAAAGAAATCAAAAGAGTCAAGCAGTCCGATATTCACCAAAAAGATGTTTTGGACTCAATCACATTAACTCGATACATTTTTATTTTAAAAACATGGCAAAAGTAGAATTAGAGGCAATAGTCCAACATCAAATTGAACGCATTCACATGAGAGCCAAACATCAAAAAGAAAGAAAGGAAACGAACGAAAGACAGACAAGTAACGAACTAGAAATAAAACTAAAAACAAAACTACTAAAAACTAAAAACTAAAAGAAAAACACTGGCACCTCATTAGAGCCCCCCCCACACCTATAGGACACATTGTCCTCAATGTGACAAACAAACTGCAAAAGTGGGAGAGAGGGCAACCAAACTTCCCTGAAGCCGGGTCAAAGTGGAGGGTGAGGTGGTGCTGGGGGTGGAAAACCAGAGTGCTACAAGAAAGCCGCCAGATTTTGTGCCATAGCCGCTACATTGTTGTCGATGTTAATCATCCGGGCCTCCAAATTCTGAACCTGCGTCCGAAGCTTGGGGTGGAGGTTAAGAGCGAGTGGCTCTAGACCTAGAGGAAGACTTTGGTCTCACCATTGCCACCACAGTCAACTCACCCAACAAGATATAGAAATTCCAACAAATATAGGACCCAACAAACGCAAATTAGTAGTAAAGCAGTAGTCCCACGTATCAACCCCGTAACAAGAGAGATTCTAAACCTCTAAAGAAAATCAACAGGGGACTAGTATTCCAATGAATAGAGCAAGTAGAGGAACTTTAGGTGGAACCTAATCCACTGAAGACAATAACCAACCCAAGAGATAATTAAGTCCGTAAATCAGGTGACGATGGGCACAATTGAAAAGACCAAGATCACAGATAAAGCTTTTTCCAAATCAGGGATTTAAATCAACAGGCAGTTGCACATTTGACCCAACCAGACTTGCAATAGAAATTCTCGAGAGATCAGTACTTGAATCAATGGACAGAACACTCCCAACAGTTGAAATAAATGCGCCCAATTTTAACAAGCAACTCAAATGGCACAAGTGCCACCCAATTCAACAAACAACCACAGAAATAGTCCAATTTTGCCACAGAAATCTTGGGTCATCGAAACTCAAACAATCCCCAACAAATTACTTGAATGGCTACACTAATTAAAGCGACAGAAAGGAGCCCAGTTGATTCCAAACCTGACTGATGGGTTGGCGGCGCTGGAGGAGAGGAAAGGGAGGCGCACGGTGGTGGGCTACGAAGAGGATGAAAGGGTGAGCGGGCGTCGGATTGCTGGCGGCGGCTTCGAGTGAGCGGCGCGCGGCGTCGCGTGGCTGGGTGAAAAGCCTCGAGGGAGATTGGAGGAAGAACTCACGCGTGGTCGGAGAGGAGCTGCCGGGCGTGGAGAGAAAGGGAGCAGCGGCGGCGTGGGGGGCTGGCTGTCGTGTGCGGCTGAGAAGCTGGGCTGCGCGCTAGCTGGTGGCGCGCGGCCGAGGGCAGGAGGTCGCGACTTTGGAGTTGATCTGATGGCGGCACGAGCGGTGGTCACTGAGCTAGAGGCGCGCGTTTAGCAGGGAGCGGCGGACCAGCAGGAGAACAGAGTAAAAGAAAGAAAGAAAAGAGAAAGAAAGAAAAAGAAAGAAAAAGAAAGAAAAGAAGGAAAGAAGAAAAAGAAATTGGGTTTATTTTTTTGGTATTAACTTTTTTTTTTAATCTTATTATGAGCATAGGTCATTTTCAAAGTTAAAAATTAGAAGTTAACAAGTAATTGAAATTTTTTTTTTTTAAATTTGAATCCTTACTTTTCCCGCGAACGTGACGCGGGCACGTCAGGAGGGCAAGAGAGCTCTCTGACCATGAGCTCTCCATGGGACTTGACGTGGGCACGTCAAGAGAAGCGAAACCCTTTCTAACGATTCTGACCGTGAGCTCTCCATACGTCATGACGTGGTCACGTCATGAGGGCAAGAGAGCTCTCTGACCATGAGCTCTTCCTGTGACATGACGCGGGCGTGCCGAGTCAGATAGATACCTACAACTCACCAAAAACGAAAATTCAAGCCCGAAACCAATCCAAACTCAAGGAAAACATATTGAAACTATCACACAAAGCCAAACAAACAATTAAAAGAGATTGGGTTGCCTCCCAATGAGTGCATTTCTTTAATGTTTTTGGCTAGACATTGAACACCACTCTTCAATTTGGGTGTAACTCAATTTTCCTAGAAATCGGTGGCCCTCCTCCAGGATCCAAATAGCTTTTGAGTGCAGCCTTCTTCCTTAATTTTCTACTCCTTTTCACCTCATACAGTGCTTTCATCCTCTTATACCTGTTCTCAGTAAATTTGAATTTATCCCTACAAGCAAACTTAGAAAATTCTTGCAAAGAGGGATTAATAGCATGAATATCAAACACAGGGTGAGAGTTAACAAGATGTTCCATTGTATCAAAAATATTAAAGTGGACTAGTTCTCCATCAAATTCCATGGACAATGTACCCTTATTAACGTCAATTTTTGTCTGAGCTGTACTAAAAAAGGGTCTACTTAATAGCAAAGGTGAAGGGTCGGGAGAATGGTCATCATCCATTTCAAGTACATAAAAGTCAGCCAGGAATACCAATTCATTAATTTTAACCAGCACATTCTCGACCAACCCATCAGAGTATGCATTTGTTCGGTTAGCTAATTGGATTATTATTTCAGTTTCTTTTAATGGACCGGGGTTCAGAGAATCATACATAGATTTAGGCATTACGTTGATCGATGCTCCTAAGTCCAGCAGGGTATTCCTAATCAAAGTATAACCTATCCTACATGGGACAGTAAACCTACCTGGCATCTTTGTAAAATCGCTGACATATTCTCCCCCACGATGACCCTTTCATCTCCCCTTAACCTTCTTTGATTGACGCATAAATCTCTCAAAAATTTTACATACTTTGGCACTTGTTTGATTGCGTCTAGTAGGGGAATGTTGATCTCTATCTTGCGAAGCACCTCCAGGATCTCTTTCTCCTGGTCCTGCTTCTTCGGTTTCTCCAACCTGCTAGAAAATAGAGGGGGGTTAGTTTTAACATCTATAATCGGGTCAGGGAGTACCGCTGGATTTTTTATGCTTGTATTCTCTGCCTCAAGTTCTTTCTCAATCTTCTCTTCGTCCTTATCCTTTGGAGTCACGAGTTCGGGCCCCTGAATTTTCTTCCCGCTCCTTAAAGTCATTGCACTTACGTTCTTTAGGTTCAGTTCAGGTTGGGATGGCAATCTTCTGTTTACTTGAGACTCCAGACGGTTGATTGATATTGCCATCTGACTTATCTGACTTCTTATGTCCTGTATTTCGGAATCCGTCTTTTGCTGACGTTGCGCGGTGGTAGCTATAAATTGCTTCATCATCTCCTCCAAAGATGGGCTAGAGCTCGGTGGTGGAGGTGGTCGGGGTTGGTACTGCTGCTGGTATCCTTGCTGCCTATTTGGTATGAAATTGGACTGCCTGTTCCCTCCATAGCTGAGGTTGGGGTGGTCCCTCCAACCAGGATTGTAGGTGTTCGAATATGGGTCATATTGATTTCTTGGCGCGGGCGTGTAACCAGCCATGTTCACTTGCTCCACATTTTCTTCTTGGATCATTGGGCACATGTCTGTTGAATGACCCATACCAGTGCAAATCCCACACACCTTGGCCTGAGATGCGTTCCCTACAGCCAGTTGTCTAACAAACAAGGTTAACTCTGTCAGCTGCTGCTGGATAGAGGATGTCTCTATCTCATTCACCTTGCATATCGAGATATCTTCCCTCGTACCAAATTGTTGCGAATTCTCTGCCATTCCCTCAATTAGTTCCCATGCTTCCCGAGGGGTTTTGTTCACTAATGCCCCTCCACTTGCAGCATCAATTATGCTCCTATCTCTGAAAAGGAGCCCCTCATAAAAATATTGTATGAGTAACTGCTCGCTTATTTGGTGTTGGGGGCATTTGATGCACAATTTCTTGAATCGCTCCGAGTACTCATAAAGCGACTCCCCTGGATGCTGTTCGATACCGCAAATTTCTTTCCTTAGACTCGCAGCCCTGGACGCAGGAAAATATTTATCTAAAATTTTTTTTCTTCAACTGGTCCCACGTGGTAATGCTACCTGGTGGCAGGTAGTACAGCCAGTCCTTTGCAGAGTCTTTCAATGAGAAAGGGAATGTCCGCATTTTTATTTGCTCTTCTATGATTTCCGGGGGTTTCATACTATTGCACACAACATCAAACTCCTGCAGATGCTTATACGGCTTCTCACCTGGTAAACCATGAAAAGAAGGTAAAAGATGAATTAGGCCAGATTTTAATTCAAATGGAGTGTTATCATCTAAATTTGGGAAAGTAATGCACAAAGCCTGCTGATTTAAGTTGGGAGCAGCCAACTCCCTTAATGTTCGGGTATTAGCCATAGTGACTTCTTCCCGATCCGAATCACTTGAAAAATCACCAAGCGAGTCTCTTGGTTCCACTTCTGGCAAGCATGCTGGGTTTTCTCTCCTGTGTGGGCTCTAAGGCCGAATGAGAGTGATCCAACTTGCTTGAAAAAGGGTCGGCCGTCACCAATTTCTTAGCTTTGGCGTTGTCCTTCTTGGTGGTAGTATGCAAGTCATACTATTTTTGTAGACTAACTTGATCCTCATGCACTTGTTGAGGTGTAAGAGGTGCAAGTGTAATCTTTTTACAATTATGTATGAAAGAGTATTTGTTCAAGAAACCATCAAAAGTAACTCTTTTGTCAAATTGCCAAGGACGCCCTAAGAGTATATGTGCAGCTTGCATTGGTACTACATCACACATAACATCATCTTCATACCTACCAATGCGAAAAGTAACCAAAACTTGTTTATGAACACGTACCTCTCCACTGTTGTTTAACCACTGAAGCTTGTAGGGACGGGGGTGCTCACTAGTTGGCAAGTTTAGTTTCTCCACCATCAATGCACTAGCAACATTAGTGCAACTTCCGGGGTCAATCACCAAGCTGCATACCTTGTTGGTCACATGGCACCTAGTGTAAAAGATGTTGTCACGTTGAAGCTCATCTTTACTAGCTTGAGTAGCTAGTGCCCTTCTTGCTACCAATCCAACTTTGTCTTGAGTTGGAACTTCCTCTATCTCATCTTCCTCTTCAACCAAGGAAGGCATGTCTTTGTAATCCTCCTCTTCATCATCAGTGACAATGTCTCCATTTGGTAGGACAAGCATGGTCCTTGGGTTTGGACATTGACTTGCAATATGCCCAACTCCTTGACACCTCCAACATTTGGTGTCACGATTCCTAGGTTTTGAAGTTTCAATTGTTGGCTTGGAAACAACCTTGGAGTCGGTTTTGGTAAAAGGTGGCCGTGAGCTTGACCCTTGATCTTGCTTCGGCTTTGGAGTGGTCCAAGTATTCGAACCTCTCTCTTCCCTTCTAGGCTGGAATGGTCGAGTAAATGTGTGTGGATGAGGGTTATAATTTCTGGTTGTACCCCTCCTCTTGAGCCTTTGCTCAATCTTGATAGCCTTCTCCACCATATCTTCTATCTCCACATAGTATTGAAGCTCCAGTTGATCGGCTATTTCAACCCTCAGACCATTGAGAAATCTTGCCATTGTAGCCTCTCTATCTTCTTGAATATCAGCTCTTAACATGGAGATTTCCATGTCCTTGTAGTAGTCCTCAACTGAGCGTTGACCTTGTGTCAAGGTTTGAAGTTTTTGGTACAAGTCTCTATGGTAGTGACTTGGTACAAATCGCTTCTTCATCAGTCTCTTGAGCTCAGTCCAAGTGGTTATAGGTGGGTCTCCACACCTTCTCCTGCTTGTAACCACTTGTTCCCACCAAACTATGGCATAGTCGGTGAATTCTACTACGGCAAGTCTCAACTTTTGTGCATCGGTGTAGTCATTACAACCGAATACTAGCTCCACTCGACTCTCCCATTCAAGGTATGTATCCGGATTAGATTTGCCTTGGAAAGGAGGAATCTGCATCTTAATCCCCTTGATGGCATCACCGTTTGCTCTTGTGTTTCGCTTTGGTCTTCTTTGCTCGTATGCCTCATGTTCCGAATCAGTATTGGAGTCACTAGATTCCCCCAGGGTGGATTTTCCCCTAGATTTCCTAGAAGAAGCCCTAGACGAACTTAGTTGATCAATTTGCTCATGGATTGTTTCCAACCTTTGGTCAAATCTCCTCTGCATTTCCTTCCACATATTATCCATTTTAAGTGATAACTGAGCAATGGTAAGTTCAGTTTCCTGAGACATGGTGAAACCTGCAAAACTTGACAAATTGTTAGGAGAAAATGCCTCACTTGCTCCCTTAAGTGTTTCACTCCTCTCGTGTTTTCACTCAAGTGCTTATGTCACTCTAATGATCTCACCAATTCACTGCTCAAACCACTTGTTTGTTTCCTTTGAAGAAATCAGAAATTTTCTCAAGGAAGTTCAATCAAACTTTAATCAAAATAGCTCCCAATTGTATCAAAAGAACAAGGAAACAAAAAGTAGAAATGGAAAGCTCAAGTAATGAATAAGGAATGGAAGAGGGAAGAATTGATGTACAAAGAAAAAAAGAAAGTCCAAGTACGATGATGGAGTTCCCAAGTGCTTTACTTAATTGCCCAATTGATTTTTGGAAACAAGTTAGGTGTTGGACTTATTTGGAAATTTCCTTAAAGTCGGCTAACCAAACAGAATTATTACCAAAATTTTTCCAGATTCCCTCTCCAAAAGATTCCCTCTCCAAAAACCTTCCTAAAGTCGGCTATAACAAATCAGAATTGTTCCCAAAAAAATTCCAGATTTCCTTCTCTTTTGAAACCTCCCAAAGTCGGCTGCAAAACAGAATTTGGTAGCTAAAAAAATTTCCAGATTTCTGCTCCTTTTAAACCTTCCAAAGTCGGCTGCAAAACAGAATTTGGTAGCTTCCTAACCGCTGAAAATTTCCAGATTTGTTACCTTATCAAATCAGAATAGCTTCCACGAAAAAAATTCCAGATTTCTTGTCTTCTTGAAGCCTTCAAAAAGTCGACTATCCCTCACTAAAATTTCCTCTCTCCAGTCGTCCTTAGCTTGCCAACAATTCGGCCTTTCTCCTTCAAGACGCAACGCACAATTCTGTTCTCTCTTCCTTAGACAAGGCCACGACAGTTTTGTTTCTTGTTTCAAGGAAATGGCTTCTCAAGACAACGAGAGTATTGTCACGCAAGAGTCCCCCAAGCGGCTTGCTCAAGAAATTCCCAAGAGATTTACTCCTAAACCAAGGAAGCCCCGTATGGATGCAAGAACGTACAAGAAACTTTGTATACGAAGGCAAGTGCAAGTTTTTAAGGCCCAAGATAATCAAGAACCTCAAGCAAGGGTTGTTCAAGTGATCAAGACGCAAGGTGTTCGAGACTTTCAAGAAGAGGTTGGACAGAATTTTTGAGTTTCTTTTCTTTTTTTTCTTTTTTTTTCCTGGTGTAGTTTCTGGTTTGGTTTGGAACAAGGAGTAACAAGACAGCTTGGTCAATAAAATTTCGGCTTCTTTCTTTGTTGCTTGCTACCCGAATGCCTTTTCTCTTTTCTTCATCTTTTTTTTTTTGACTCTAAAACACACAATTACTCGGCTGTTTTTGGGTAAAATTCCAGAATGTTAATGTCAAACCAATGTTCTCTTTCAATCCTCCAATAATGATCAAAACATGTATCAAAGTTTCAAGACTTCAAGATTAGTTTCAAGAAACTCAAGAAACCCTAGATTATTGTAGTCCCTCTTCAAGATTCCAACCCCAAACAAGTTTAACCACAAAAATCAGTTTAGGAAACTAATGAAAACAACTTGGTGGAATAAACTAAAGTTTGGACAGATTTGGCAAGAAACTTGCACCCAAGGAAACCCTAGTTGCAAGTGAAAACCCTAGCCGTCGCAGAAATTTTTTGTTTTTGTTTGATATTTAAACAGAATATGCAACGAACAAAACACGGCTACACTTGAAGGCAGGCTTCAAGACAGAATCACACAACAAGTAATGCACGAAGTGGACACGAAGCAAAAGAAATCAAAGAGTGACTCAACAAGACAACAAAGGCGGACAGAATTTTTTTTTTTTGTAATAACAATCGGACTTGACACAAAGGAAGACACGACCAGAATTGCAAAATAAAATTGACTAGAAAGCTTACGAACAAACTCAACGGGATATACTTGATGTCGTCGACTAGCTCTGGATACCAACTGATGTGAGACGGATCTAGACGAACACCAAGTTGGGATGATTTGCGGAACTTTGACCCTTCTAGAATCACGAGCCACGAACTAAGGAGATTCCTTAACCCAAGACTAGCAAATTTAGTGAACCAAAAGTAAAGATAGAAGAACGCCACAATCAAGGAGACTACTTGATTGATAAGTTCAATGAACAGCTTGAGATTGATTCTCAAGTATTCAAAGGAAATTCTCTTGAGGCAAGAGAGAGTGAATAAACTCACGAATATTTTATAAAATCTGAATTGTCTTTAATGAATGAAAACCTAGGCTATATATAGCCTTACAGGACTCAAACCCTAGAATGTCCAATGGACGACCTTCATTTTGGGTGAAAATATCTAAATACTAATGGACTAAAATTAAGACTCTGAATTCGGCCAAAGTGAAGTAAAATTGACCGAAATTATTAATGCTAACAACAACTAATAATGGTAACTAAAAAACCCTAATTAGCAAGCTAGTATTCCATGAACTAGTCTTCATTTGGTTCTTCCATTTGAAGGAAAGTGTAGAGAGTAGTTTCTCCATTATGTAATCCTTCAATGGTCCTCAAGTCATCACCAACTCGTTCTTGAATCGTGCAAACAAGAGCTTGAAGTGAATCTTGAATTCTCCTAGCACGCGCTCTTGTAATTGGACCACTGGGTATTTGCATGACCTGAGCACTAGAAGTTTGAGCAGCCTTGAGCCCCTCCTCACCAACTAAGGGCCTTGACCAAGACCAATTGTCTTGCCTTCTTATCACCTTGGAGCTGCCTTTCTTCTTCATTTTTCTGCTGCTTTGGCCGAGAGAGAGGGAGAGCTGCACCATTTCATCTTGAGTTTGAGTGTATTAAGTGAGGAAACAAGAAACTAAACCGATTAAAACCTTCCTTGAGTGTTTAGCTGGTGGTGTGTTGGTGAAATTTTGGAAGGAAAAGCTAGGGTTGCTCTTGGTAGTCACTTTAGCAAGGTAATAATGCTGATTTCCCCATTTCTTACACTTAATCTTGTTTAACTTGGCATAGCACCTTAAATTTGTGGTGGATGATAGCTATTATCATGATTTGGGTGGATATAGTGTATGTTTTCTTGAGTTACATGAGTTAGCGTTTGAGGTATTTGCTGCCTATACTTGTTGTATGGATGTATATGTTATATCTAAGTTTATATAAGTGATTGTGGTAGTGATTGAAGCAAGAAAGGAAAAAAGTTTCCTTTGAAACCGTAAAATTCCAGATTTCTGGAAAATTTGACTTCAGTTCTGTCCGGTTCCAGTTCGTGATGTTAGAGGCCGAATTAGGCTTAGAATAAAACATGAAAGTTGTATAGAAAGATGTTTTTTAGTTACCTACAAAATGTCAGCCCAATCGGAGCAACGTACCCTGTGAAAAGACCAAAATACCCTCGCTGCCCTAGGATGTATCCAGTGATCCGTTTTAGACAGTTCATCTAGTTGACTGTGTATATTCACTATGATATGTGCTGATTTAGCCATTTTCTAAAACATGAAAGTTTTAGTACTCTGTCTTAGCTTTTCAACGCCTCAAAGAACGCCTTAAACGGACTTTGGTAACCTGAGATATGACCATTTAAATGTAGTATGGTTAACTAGCCAGTTAGTTGGAAGTTGGTTCGGTGAATTGGGAATTTGATGGGGTTACACTAGAAATTTGATTACGTGATCTGCATGAAAGTTGTAGACCTTCGTCTTAGCTTCGAAACGGTATAAGTTTCACCCCAATCCGATAAGCGTAGCTTTGGTTGTGTCTGTTACGCAAAACTCTATCAAATCTGTCTCTTGTTAAACTTTATTTCCGCACTTGTTGTTAGCTTGATTTTGTCCTTGTATTGTCTTGAGCCTATTGAATGGCTATTGAAATTAGATTGTTGTGTGTGTACTTTTGGGTTTGAATGAGGAAAATAATGAAGCCATAAATGGCTGGAAATAGGAAAATACAAAGGACATGCTGCCCAAATTTACCCTTAGAAAAAGCGGTAATAATCACTATAAATTCGTTTTCCTTGCACTTTCGACTCAAAAGTTATTTCCAAGTATACATCTTACAAAATTTTTCAGTTTGAAAAGCGAGCAACCGTTTCACAACTATTCTCCAAGTGAATTTCAATTTCTTGATTCTTATTGAATGAAACGTCTAAGTTTCGAACCTTAGTTGATTTTCAAAGTTCTTAAATCAAGTTTTATCGCAGATTTGGACTCCAAACCAGGAGTACCACCCCGATGCGAACACTAGAGGCACTACTTTTGGTGAGTGCTTCCAAATATCTGATTGAACTTGATATTTGTGATTTCTCTTTGACAAATGTGATTACATGATATATAAGTGATTTGACAGGGCAGGGGTGTAGTTTATCGCACTTGCCCTAATGAGACTTGCACTTGTTCATCGATTTCAATTGACTTGCTTTACATGTGTATGAATTATTTCTTGCCTGGAATTCCAGAAACCCTGTGGCTAGTTAATCGAGTCGAGCCGGCAAGGGTCTGGTCGATTAGATAACGAACCCTGGGTAACTAGTAATGTCGAGTGGAGTGTTATCTCCTCGGCTAATCGGTATACTCGAGTATTACCACCCGTGTTTCATGTGGCGTGCGGGCCCGGAAAAGGGGGTTGATCGGTGGACGGAGACTGGCGTGAAGTGGGGTTTTCTTTTTGGACTAGTTATTACTTGAAAGTTGACGGAGTGTCAACTACCAATCGATCAAGTTGGGATGGAGCCGAGACATGAGCCACTGTATCCTTATATGTGAATATGATCCATATATTCTTGATTACCTGAAGTATTATCTCTTTGATTGGACTTGTTTGCTCGCTATTTCACTATTACACTGTTATTACTTTGTTTGATGGCCAATTCGATATTTGGAACTTCATTGAGCTTTGGCTCACTCCGTTAGTTTTGTTTTCCTTACAGGGGTACGAGCGAGGCGTGAGACGTGTAAAGACTAGCGTAGTCTAGTTATTTTGACTTTTGACTTGTACTCGCGCTATTACTCGAATAGAATATTTTGTATCTGGATTGTATACACTTTGAACCAGTTTGGGCATATTGAGGTTTTCTATCTTGATTGTGCATCAATGTAAATTTATAGCTTGAATTAACGTTGTTTTTAGTCCTCGGATGTATGCAAGTGAATACGAACGTGAGTGAGTCCTGGCGAGAAGCTGGCAGGTCCCATCGCACGACCTTTGGTACGTTTCGGGGAAGTGGGGGTCGTCGACAAAGTATTAATTACAAACCTGCGCTCTCAACTCTCTGCGCTTTCTCCAAAACTTCAGTAAATGTAGAAATTTGGGCTGCAGCCAAGCCCTCCCAAATCTCCACATTAAGCCCTTGCACGAAGCACATTATCCTTTTCCGCTCATTAGTCACCAATTCGGGAGCGTACTTAGAAAATTTAGTGAACTTCCCTTCATATTCGGCTACACTAAGAGTTCCTTGTCTTAATTTGATGAACTCATCCTCCCGCTTCTCTTGGATCAGAGGCGGAAGAAATTTCTCATTAAACTCCCTCGTAAAGTTTTTCCAATTCCAAGGGGTTTGGGCTCTTTCCCACTTTCCCCTTATCATGTCCCACTAGGCACGTGCTACTCCCTCGAATTGGAAAGTAACAAAGTTCACTCGCCTATCTTCGGTACAGTCTAAGGCGGCGAATATGTTGGTCGTTCTTTCCAACCAATTCTCCGCTACTTCGGGATCAGGTTCCCCAGTAAATTTAGGTGGGTTAAATTTCAGAAACCTCTCCAAAGCTCTATCTTCCCCTCTATCCTGGACCCTAGGTTGGTTAAGTGGTCCTGGATCCAGTTTCTCAGCTAACCGTTCAAGGATATCGGTCATCCTGTTAATGGCAGTAGCCACTTGGTTACCCTCTACATTCTCTTGTCCCTGGGTCAGTCTAGTTGCCAATCCCTGATCATCCCCTTGAGGTTGGGTTTGCCTAGTCCCTCGCCCACGACTTCGACCACTCCTTCGTCTGTCCGTAATCCTAGGTATGCCTAGTGCAAGAAATAAAAGTAATTACGCAAGAAATTATTTAAAATAAGGGTCAATCATGAAAACATTGGAAACAACAATAATTAACATTTATTTACACTTTAAAGTTCATACAATTAACAAGTCATGGGGGATTACAAAAATATAGCACACACAAAAGTACTTTTAGTCATGTACGACTAAAGTAAAGCCAAGTACCTCAAAAGTAGGTCACACAGTTAAGTAAAATACAATTGGCCTTAGCACTAGCATCACCCCAGCTATTTCTAGTCACAAAAGTCAAAAGTCTATCACTCTAAGTCTAATCCACAGTAGGGCTATCAGGTGGAATCTCCTCCTCAGGGTCCTCCTTCGGATCCTCCTCCTGAGCCGGACTCTGAACAACGTCCATCACCTCGTCAATCAGCATGGTAGTGTCTGCTAGAATCCCAACGACCCGATCCTGGACCTCCTTGCCTATTCTAGTAAGTCAAGCCCTAGCTCTCTGAAGCTCATCACGGGCGGCCTCAGCCCTAGCCACTTCGCCTACTAATGTCCCCTCTAGCTCTGCAATCCGATCACTCTGAGTGTTCACCATAAGGCTTAGCTCCTCCACCTCCTGAAGTAGAGCTATATTGAATATTCACCAACTGGCGATGCTCATAGTCAAGAGCAAACACGAGGTTATTCGGGTAAGCATATGTCGCCCTACAGAGACATCGAGGATACCTAGAAAAAGGTGAGTAACGCACATGAGCTCCTCCACCCTGAGCTCGCTAGTAAATAGACCTAAGGAGTTCCACATGGCCATTTGCCTGACCATTACCATTAGCAGCAGGTTCCTCATTTCCATTCTCCATCCCTACAAAACAACCACAATTTTTGGGTTAGAAACTTAGAGTCACTAACTTGCTCAAATATCACTTAAGGTATAACTAAGTTATCTCATTCCTATTCTTAGAAGTAAAGTCTCTAATATATCTCCCAAATAGATCTCTAACCTAGCACTCTGATACCAACTGTGACGCCCCCACTTCTCCCTAAGGCGAACCAAAGGGTATCGGCGGGACGCCTGCCCAGCTCTCGCCAGAACTCAGTACAATTCTAGTTCAAACTTAAAGTACAATATGTGAGATCCCGGTCAGTACTTAAGTTTGATATTAGGTTGTATTCATTATTTGTGCGGTAACATTAGGTTTTGGGACTAATTCGAAAACCCTAAGTTGGGGTTAGGATTGAAACCCTAGTTTTTGTATTAATCATAAGTTCGAGTGGTGGTTAAAGTTAGTTATGCTAGTATGTGTTTTAGTGTGGGTAAGTATAGGATTTGATCCATTTTATAAAGGTTAAATAAGTTTAAGAAGGTTAGAAACCCTAAATGAGTAAAACCTCTAGTGTTAAGATTGATTAGAAGTTTTAAGTTGGGTTTAAACCCTAATTTTGCCCTTGACAAAAAGGTTATTGTTTAATTTCTTTTATGTGAGATAAAGTATGTTTAAGTATAGGTGATTAATGTAGGAGGGTGATTAGTAAAGTAATTAAGTGTGGTCAAGTGTTTTGGATTAGATTAAGTTAGTAACCTATGGAGTTAATTGAAAGATTATAAATGTTTAAGGGCTAGAGTTGATTTAATGTAAAGTTGGAGTGCAAGGGGTTAAAAGGGCAATTGAGGAACTTTTATGTAATTGGTTAGGATGGAAAATATCCTCCATGGCTTTGACTTATATGTATCATCTTCTTATGCAAGATAACCATTAGAAACAAAACAAAAGAAACTAAAGAGAAAGAGAGAGTGAGAGGCCGAGAGAGAGAAAGGGAAAGTTCTTCCAAGTTCAATTTCTTCTAGCTTCCATCTTGGTCTTGGAGTTGAAGACAATATCTTTGCTACTTGATTGTTGTGGGTTAATCATCAACAAGGTTGGATTGAAGGTAAATCATTTGATTTGAAAGATAACTCTTTTGGGGAATTAATTTTGAGGCCATGAAAGTGAAGTTTTGTTGTGATTATGAACTTGTATGATTCATGTGGTGTTTATGGTGTTGATTGATGGTTTATTTTAGTGGTTTATTGCTGCCCAAATTTCGGTTAAGCTTATGAAAGAATTAGGGTTTCTTGCTTCATAGTTATTCAAGTTGATTTGGATGATTGTTTGGCTTGTATATGAAGCCTATGATGTGTTAATTTCACTTGTGTTGTTAATTGTTAGTAAAATCAGATTTTGACCATGAAACCCTAGACTCCATTAGGTTAGTTTAGCTTGGCTAGAGTTTAGTTGGTTAGGGTTTGGTAAGTAGATTGTTGGAATAAGTTCTATGGTGCCAATGAGTGAGGATAGGGATTTTGGTTAGTGTTTGGTAATTTTATGGTCTTAGAGGGAAAGTTTTGGCCCATTAGTAGGCCATGTAGAAGTTAGTATATGTGTGCTTATTTGGTAGGGATTGGGTTAGAAAACTTGCATAAGAATTGTAGCAACGGACCATGCGTTTGTGATGTTCGAAACCGGCAAAACTGGAACAGGGCAGTCCCCAAATCCGAACTTAAGTCCTGTTTTTCTTTATGTTGCATGCTGATTCAGAAGTTTCTCAAAACATGAAAGTTGTAGCCCCTTAAGTCCTGAGTATGCCTAAAAATTTCAGGTCAAACGGATCAGTGTAGCCCGAGTTATAGCCAAAACACTTGCACCTGTTTTGTACACTGGATTGTGTTACGTTTTTGAATCTTGCTTTTGACCATGTTCTGTCCGTCTTGATAACGTTTGAAATGGATGTAGATCCCTTCATAAGAAATATATATCTTGGTTTTAGCTTCGAAACGGTATAAAGTTCATCCGAATCCGAGTTCCGTAGCTTCAGTTATGACCAAAACAAGATCGGTTGTCAGAATTGCCTTCGGATTTGGACAGTTCTGACAGGAACTTTGAACCTCTTTTTCCTTATTTTCCATACTGATTTAGCGTTTAGTTAAAACACAAACGTTATTGCCTTATAAATAAGCTTTCTAACGCCTCTGGAATTTCTTGATTCCGATTTCGGAGTCGTGAGTTATGGTCTTTCAAACAGGGCCTGTTTGATAACCCGAAATGGAATGGCTGGAACTGTTTTGCACATTTTTGTCCTAGTTCCATTGAGATCTGACTTGAGGTGCCTTTATGAAAGTTGTAGCCCTTGTTTTTAGCTTCGTAACAGAATCTCATGCACTTCGATCCGATAACCATAGCCTAAAATTTGATCAAAACAGTTTTAGGTACCAAATCTGGCCGTTTCCGTTTGCCGTTTCCGCGCGCGCGTGTGTCCATTTTGCCGTTTCCGCACTTGCATGTGCCGATTTTGCCGTTTTACTTGAGTTATGCATGTTAGTAGCCATTTGTGATATATTGTGATGCAATCTTCTGTTTCAGATGGTGACGGGCTAGACGGTGTCGGTGGGGCCTACTAGCTGTATACGTGACGTGATCCTTGCATTTTTGCTATACGTACTTTTGGAGTAAGTATTCAAGCCGTTTATGTGTATAAACTGCTTATGTGTTTTGATGTGAATAAAAGGGGAATTTTGGCGAGGGTTTACTTTATCACATTCGACCTAAACCCTAGTTTGTACCTATGTTTCTTTATGAGATGTGTATACATGAATTGTTTTGGGTTTGAACCCCTTGAGTTTGTAGCTCGGGGTGACGTTTGTGAGTTTTGAGTTTGAACCCCATGAGCTTGTAGCTCGGGTTGACGTTTGTGAGTTGGGGTCGATCTTCTGACCTAGATGGACTATTCGAGCCAGCCGGGGCTTGGTCGAAGCCAGTCCAACCTAGTCTGAGGTCACCAAGTTTGTGAATCCGGTTCACCGAGAATGTGAACCAAGTTTGTAGGTTCAAATTGTGAACCGAGTTTGTGAACCGAACTTGTGAACCAAGCTCAATTTCGTTCGCTCGAGCAAGTTTGCGAGGTGACTGGCCAGTGAGGGTGATAAGGTGTTAGGTGGGAGTACAAGTGGAGTACTACGGACCTTAGTTGTGGTCGACGGAGTGTCAGCAGGAGATCACGCATGGCAAACGACTTGGCTTTGGAGCCAACCTGTATCCTTCATTTGTATTGTGGCTTTTGCACTTGACTTGACTTTTTGTGAAATAGTTGTTTATCTAAATGTGTAATTTATGATTTTACCCCTGTTTACTTACTAAGCGTATAGCTTACCCCGTTTGCTTTGTTTTCCTTAGCAGGGGCGACGCGGGAAAACTCCTTGGCACATTCACTAGTATAGTTAGGTTTAGTTTGTAATAGTTGGACAATTAAGGTGTTTGTTATTGTTTTGGTGGTTTGTATAAGGACCCTCCTTAGGGTCTATTTCCTGCTGGTTGTTATCATAATGTATTATAGTGGTTTGACTGGATACTTTTGAGGACGCAAATAGACCATTTGGGGTTTGTATATATCGTAAATCGTACTCTTTTGGTTTGTCTAGCTTTTATTGTTTTGAAATTTTTGAGTCCTAGCGCGAGCTAGGCAGGCGTCCCACCGATACCCTAGGGTTCGCCCTTGGAAGAAGTGGGGACGTCATAGGTGGTATCAGAGCGCTTAGGTTAGAGGACTTGGGCAAGTGGGACATACGTGATAGGCACTAGGCATATTTGATTCTTTTAAGATGAATGATATATTTTAAGCTGAAATGCCGGTGAGCTAACGAATTAATGTTTGTAGGTTTGGATTCGAGCAGTTCTAGCGGTGCGGGACCCAGCGGCGTGGGACCGGGACCGAGACCTCCGAGTGCGAGGGCCCCAGAGAACCGGGTGATGCGTAGGCGGGTGATCCGACAACGGCAAAGTCCCGGGGAGCCCTACACTTCGTATTCCCCATTTGGTCAGGTGTTGTGCAGACCTTGTCAGTGTTGCTATACGACGGCTACCCTGATGAGGTCGTCTTGGCAGTGGACGACGAGCGACGCCACCTGAGGAAGGTGATACGAACAAGAGGAGCCACTGGAGCCATGATACCAACCCTTGTTCGTGTCATTCATTTCCATCCAGATTTGAGGACAAATCCTGCTAAAGTGGAGGGGACTGATGTGTGCACGGACCTTAGCCCAAGTAATGACCCAGTCCGAGTTCCATTGGGCCCAGTCACACGTGCACGAGCCAAGCTCTTCAAAGAATCCCTCCAAGCCCTTGTTCGAATTGTCCAAAACCAACATGGAGTCCATAGAGATATTGAAGGCTTGAAGGATTTTAATCGAGTTATCTACACCATGACCCAAGCCCATGAAGACTCAAGTGGGCCTCCAAATGAGTTGGCCGAATAGGGCCTTAGGCCTTAGTAGTTATTTAGCAATTGATTAGTGTTTAAGTAAGAGCATGGGCCGGCCCATCTTGTCCCAAGACCATGGGCCGACTTTTCCCTTTCCTAGTCCCTTTAGGGTTTCAGTCACTTTAGCCTATAAATAGGGTTGCTTTGTAAGGTTTTAGGTAGACGTTTTATCAATAAAGTTTTGCATATTTTCGATTCTTCTTGAGAGAGAGATTCGACCCCTTTACTTGCTTTGGCAAGGGTTTTGAGCAGTCTTGCGTCCTGTCCTAGATTGTTCTACCGACCTATTCCCCTGGAGTATTCACCTTCATCGGAGTGTCGTCTACCGTCTTGAATCAAATCGTGTCGTCCGTTTGGTTCTAGATCCCGCAATTCCAAGCGTTGGACATCCTCGCTAGATCCTTGGGCAAACGTGCTACGTGTCTCGAAACGTGTTGATCGAGGAACGTATCAGTTGGTATCAGAGCTTTGGTGGAGGTATCTTCCGTTATATCCGTAGTCTTGTCCTAGTTTTCCTTATTTCTCCGCTGCCTTGGTTTTAAAAAAAAAATGTCACTGTTCATACGACACTGTTCATCCGAACACAAAAATCTGTTGGTGTGTTATCTCCTTTGTGTTGTGTCTAGTTTGTTGATAATTTCTGTCCACAACTTGTTTCTTGCGTTTGAGTCGTTTGTTGCATAAAAAATTCTGGTTGTTGGTGTTTCAACGTTGCTCCCAAATCTGTCTCGTTAGTTGGTTGTCGCTTGGGCAGCAAGAACAATAACGTGACGGCTGCTAGGGTTTCCTTATCTTGCTAGGGTTATCCTTGCGGCTAGGGTTTTCTACTTGCGGCTAGGGTTTCTTTGTACTCACTTGGACACTCTCTCTCCTACCTTTTTAGGAAACTTTCCCAAACTCTCTCATCCATTTTTTTTTGGAAACTTTCCTAAATTCTCTCATCCATTTTTTAGGAAACTTTCCTAAACTCTCTCATCCATTTTTTTTGGAAACTTTCTTAAAGTCTCTCATCTATTTTTAGGAAACTTTCCTAA